>NW_027419491.1:0-126146 GCF_009905375.1 Apium graveolens
TATAATGGATGAATGTTCGTCGGTCTTCCATAGAGTTTGGAATTCGTGTCGTTCGTGTACTTTCGTATGTCGTGTGCTTTCGTGTTTCGTGTAAGGAAGGTTAAACGCCACATTTATCATTCGTTACTTAAAGGTAAAACACATATCCGTAACCAATCGCTTCGTGTACATTTCATGTATAAAAATAAATAATTTTTTTTAAATATAATTGTACATATATATTAAAAAATCTATATTTACATAAAATGGTATATTTTTGAATATATTTTTATAAATATATACAAATTATATGTATATATATAATATTACAAAATATGTATATTTATATAGATGAATATATAAATATCTTATATATATATTTAAATATTTATTAATAAATTTATTTATTTCGTGTCTTGTCGTGTACTCAAGAGTAAATTCATATATGGATCCATCTAGATTTCGTATTTCATCGTGCCGTGCACTTTTATATTTGTTTATCGAAAAGCCGAACACATATCCATTTATATTATATCATTCTCATGTCGTTTTATCGTATCGTATACCAAATTGTAAGCTCTAATAGTCTAAGACATTTTTATCACATTATACATTATAAGATGAGACTCAAATTATCGTAGTTCTGGAAGATATGGAGATAGATGACGATGACTCTCAAGATTTGAAGTTCATATACCAAAGGTATGCCAATGAATCTGGTTTCACTTACTCTTTTGTTCTTTAATACATATTTTAATTGTATTTTGTCAAAGAACAAAATACCAACTTTCTGAATTAAATAAAGAGGAAGGAACAAAAAGAGGAGTATGAAAGAGGTGACATCTAATTTGACCTTTTCACTTAGTTTGAAGCTCACTGGTTATAATTTTCACTTTGTTTAATTTGCTAATTTTAATGTCCACTTCCATGCCTGCCTGTGTTTCAACTTTAGGTAGGTCAGTAGCTTTGCCAAAATTACAATAAAATCCAGTTTCAAATTTAACTAGATTTCATTTCATGACCACTGCAAACTATTGATCTAACTGTTAATATGGGCCGCAATCCAAACATTTAGTTGATTGGTAGGTAATAGATAATATCCATTAATATTGGGCCTGTTACATTACAGCCCATACATTACCAAAATCACTGTTGTACACGTGTCCAAGAGTTGTAAAACCGTTTGTGAGCTACCCAAACTCGGTTCGAATAATATTCGAATTCGGCTCGGTTACAATCGAGTCGAGTTTGAGATCAAACTTTTCGAGTTATTTACCCTGTCGAGCTCAAGTCTCAGATTAATCGGCTCGTAAACTTCGCGAGTCTTATCGAGTCTCTGTTATTTTAATTTTTATTATAAAATATTTTTATATAAATATTATGTATTTTATTTATATTTTATATATTTAATCGAGTCGAACTCGATTCAAACCTATCATATTTTCAGATTTTGTTAAGATTTGGTGAAAATCTATTCGAGTTTTCGAGCCGAACTTGAGTCTATCGAACTTTGTACAATCGGGGTTAAAGTTTGAAATTAAAGACTCGATTGAATTCGAAATCGAAGTCAAATTCTTATAATTGAGTTCGAGACGAACCTGATAGTGTTCAACTCGGATCGAGTCCTATCTCTCTTATCGAATGCTCTGACATTTTAATTTATGTATTGCAAACCACATGTAGAATGACGTAAACAGAAAGTTATTCTGACATATAAGAAAGTTATACTTTTACTTAAAATTGATAACGTATTTAGATAATATAATTATAGAATTGATGAAATAGCGCTAATATGTAACCTAAATTGTTTATTTTGCATGCACAAAGTACTATAATTGATAATATATTTAGGTAATATAATTATATGAGTTGTTATACCCAAAATTTGGCATTGGATTGACTCAAGTCAAATGCGGATTAATTGCAGTCAAACTCGGTATTGTATTATAGAAGGAGATGACGCGTCCAGGCCCGCTAGACGCGCCCAACTTGAAGGGGGAGCCTTACAAGGAATGACCTTATGATAGGAAAGCTTGGAAGCGCAGGACGCGCCCTGGAGCTTTGGACGCGTCCAATGTGTTGGAAACATTTGACAGTTATGATTGTCTGGCAATGAAGGTTGGATGAACTGCTCAAAAAGAAAGGACGCGTCCTGATATGCTGGATGTCAGGGAAGGTAGTTGCTGGAAGAACAAATACAATTTTCATGGAGGTTAGGGCGTGCCCAATGTCTTAGGACGCGTCTTATGCGTGGTAAATGCATTCTCGAGGGTGACTTCAGGACAAAGCTTGCATGAAAAGGAGCAATGGATGATTATTTTTACTAATGTATTTGTTGCAGGTACTCTTTGAAGAATTCCCTCCTTGAGACGGTCAAGGAGGGGGATGTTCGTGAAAAGCTTGAAGGCCTCCAGGGGTATGCCTGATGATTGAAGGCCTCCTCCTGTATTCAACGGGTGTCCTCGTTGGGGATGTGGGGTTAACTTTGGTGTGTGCTTTGGGAACTCTGTTCTTGTATTCAACGGGTGTCCTCGTTGGAGAACTTTGGAGTCATCCTGCACTTTGCACCCAAGAGCTTGGGATCTGTTAGGAATATGTGTATTATTTTGATGATAAGTTAAGCAAAACACTTAAGTAGAAATCTAGTGTTTGTAGCCTCAACGGATAAGACCATCTTGGCTATCCGTTGAAGGAGTAGCTTTACTTAGCAATAAGTTTAGTATTGTAGCACATTTCACTCTCTGGTATCAAGCTGTAATTCTTAGATGTTGTTAGGAAATAATCAGTCATGTTGACTACTAATGGATGTACAAATAGGAGGGCTAATTGTAAATATTTCATGTCTTGTAATTTTGTATAAGTGAAGAAGTGTTAACGGATATTGAAGACCTTCAACGAATAAGAAACAATGCTTCAACGGATAATATCCATCAACGGATAAATGCTTCAACGGATAATATCCATCAACGGATAAGTGCTTCAACGGATAAAGACTTCAACTGATAATGCATCAACGGATAAAGTTTCAACGGATAAAGCCTCAACGGATAAGGCATCAACGGATGAAAGCTTCAACGGATGCTTAGTTCATTAGCAGTTGATAGTGACAATTCACAAGCTGACAGAGGCACATGGATTGACAGAGACATACTGGAATGTGGAAGCCTCTAGGAGGAATCAAGAAAATGCAGCATTTCCATTCTGATGCAAACAAGGAAGTATTCAAAGATTTACAGATTACTCTAGATTGCATTGGAGAGAGAAATGAAGAAGAAACATGTGAAAAATCTTTTCAATTGTATTTTACAGTTTGTCTTCACTTGTAAACTTGGTGATATATAAACCAAGTAGCAGCTAGTAATTAGATATGAATTTTCCTTGAGCTGTTTAGAAATATCAAAAGAGAAAATCATCTAGTTTGTACTAGGAAGCAGCTGTGATTTAATTCTTTGAATCACAGATTTTATGAAATAACACATCTCTGGTGGAACAACAAATCCACCAGAAAAGTTTTTATTTAAGTTCTTTGTGTTCATTACATTTGTGTTTGAATATATATCTGTCTGCATCAGCTTCAAGCAATTCACACACATTTGATCACTCAAACACTTAGCCTTATAAACTGCTCAAAACTTGAAAAAGTTTTGAGATTTACATTCAACCCCCCTTCTGTAAATCTCATTGTTAGTCCACTGGGAATAACAATTGGTATCAGAGCAAGCTCTTAACATAAAAAGAGTTTAAAGATCTATTCTGCTAACATCATGAGTGCACAGAAGAATCCTCCTGCTAACATCATGAATAGGAAGGATATTGGTGTAAAGATCCCAGTCCTGGAAAAAGATAATTATCATCACTGGAAAGTGAAGATGCATTTACATCTTCTTTCTCAAGATGAAAGCTACATCAACTGTATTGAAAATGGTCCTCACATCCCTCACAAAATAGCCACAGCTGCTACTGCAACAGTTGCTGTTGGACAGTCCATTCCCAAGCCAAAAGCAGAATGGACTATTGAAGACATGGAAGAAATCCGCAAGGATAAGAGAGCCATAAACATTTTGTTTAATGGCTTAGATCAAGATATGTTTGACAATGTCATCAATAGCCAAACTGCAAAGGAATTTTGGGATACTGTACAAATCATCTGTGAAGGTACTGAGCAGGTCAGAGAAAACAAGATGCAGCTTCTTATTCAACAGTATGAATATTTTCACTTTGAAGAAGGTGAATCACTAAATGATACCTTCAACAGGTTTCAGAAACTGTTGAATAGATTGAAGCTGTATGGTAGAGTGTACCAAGTCAAGGATTCCAACTTAAAATTTCTTAGGTCTCTGCCAAAGGAGTGGAAACCCATGACTGTCTCTTTGAGAAATTCTCAAGATTATAAGAACTTCACACTTGAAAGATTATATGGAATTCTGAAGACTTATGAACTTGAAATGGAGCAGGATGAGCTGTTGGAAAAGGGAAAGAGAAAAGGAGGAACAGTTGCTCTTGTAGCTGACAGTGAGAAGATGGAAGCCAGGAATGAGGAGAAGACAATGCCAAGTCTCAAAATTGGTACAAGCAAATCAGAATCAAGCAAGGGTAAAGAGCAAGTTACTGAGGATGAAGACAATTCCAGTCAGGATGAATCTGATGATATTGAAGAACATTTGGCCTTTCTGTCCAGGAGGTTTGCAAAAATGAAGTTCAGGAAAAACATAAAGTTCACTAAGCCAAACAAAAACATGGTGGACAAATCAAAGTTCAAATGTTACAACTGTGGCATTAGTGGACACTTTGCAAGTGAGTGTAGGAAGCCAAATTCTGAGAAAAAGAAATTTGAGCAAGTTGATTACAAAAAGAAGTATTTTGATTTGCTCAAACAAAAGGAAAGAGCTTTTCTCACTCAAGATGATTGGGCAGCAGATGGGGTAAATGAAGATGATGATGTGGAATATGTCAACCTAGCCCTGATGGCTAATTCTAATGAAAATGAAACTAGTTCATCAAACAACCAGGTAATTACTACTGATCTCTCTCAGCTTTCTAAACATGAATGCAATGAAGCCATAAATGATATGACCAATGAATTATATCATTTGCGTGTTTCCCTTAAATAACTAGCAAAAGAAAACACTAGGATCAAGGAGAATAATGTGTTTTTAAGTGATAGGAATGCTGTGTTAGAGGATCAGGTAATTGAGCTTGAAAAGATGAAACTTAAATGCTTGACTGTTGAGAGTGAACTAGCAGAAGCTGTTAAGAAAGTAGAAATTCTTTCTACACAGTTAGAAAGTGAGCAAGAGGTAATCAAGGCCTGGAAAACATCTAGGGATGTTAGTGTTCAGATTGCAAAGGTTCAGGGAATTGAATCATTCTGTGAGGATGCCTGGAAGAAAAATAAAAAGGAGTTAGAATTAATTGATGGATTGTCAACGGATGTGGAATCAACGGATGATGAAAGTTATTCGTTGAAGGAAGAAAAGGAGCATCCGTTGAAGGCTCATCAATTAAAACAGGCAAGTTCTTTTAAAAATAAAAGTCTCAATAAAAAGAATGATTCAACTCTCAAGAACTTTGTCAAAGAAGGAGCTAGCACATCCAGAGATGTCAGTAAGATGAATATAGGACACATGACTTTAGATCAGCTAAAAGATAGGCTCAAGTTGGTTGAGGATAAGAAGGAAACTAAAAGAAAATCTAAAAGAAATGGGAAGGTAGGGATTAATAAACATAACAATTACACACCTGATAGGTATGCTCCTAGAAAAAGCTGTGTGCATTGTAAAAGTGTTAATCACCTATCTGATAATTGCAAATCTGTTAAAAATGCTCCCATGCCTTCAAATCCCTCCATGCCTAAAATGTCTATGTCACCTCTGCATGCTATGCCTGTTATGTCTCACCAGAATCCCCATGCACATTTTGCAAACATGCCATATATTAACAATCCTTATTTTACTGCATTTAGTATGCCTCAAATGCCATACAATATGCCTATGTGGAATAACATGTTTGCACAACCTATGTCTTATCAAATTCAAACAAATATGTTAAATGATTCTGTGACTAACCCTACACTTCAACCAACCACATCTGAGACCAAGGGTGACCCAAAGTTACCTAAGTCAAAAGATGCAGGAGGAATGAAGTCTAGGAAAAAGACTAACAAGGCTGGACCCAAGGAAACTTGGGTACCAAAATCAACTTGATTGATTTTGTTGTGTGCAGGGACAAAGAAGAAATCTATGGTACTTGGACAGTGGTTGTTCAAGACACATGACAGGAGATTTCACCCTGCTCACAGAGTTTAAGGAAAGAGCTGGCCCTAGCATAACCTTTGGAGATGACAACAAAGGATTCACTATGGGATATGGCTTGATTTCAAAAGAAAATGTCATCATTGATGAAGTTGCATTGGTTGATGGTCTCAAACACAATTTATTGAGCATCAGTCAACTATGTGACAGAGGGAATACTGTTTCCTTCAATTCTGAAGCCTGTATTGTCACAAGTAAAAAGGATAATAAAGTGGTTCTAACTGGAGTTAGAAAAGGGAATGTGTACTTAGCTGATTTCAACTCTACAGATGCAGAATCCATAACTTGTCTTCTCAGCAAAGCAAGTCCAGTTGAAAGTTGGCTATGGCACAAGAAGCTGTCCCATTTGAATTTCAAGGCAATAAATGATCTAGTCAAAAAGGACTTAGTTAGAGGAATGCCTCTAGTGGAATTCACAAGGGATGGGCTGTGTGATGCTTGTCAGAAAGGAAAGCAAAAGAAAGTATCATTCAGTAAGAAGCTTGAATCTGCAATTGATGAACCACTACAACTTCTACACATGGATCTTTTTGGACCAGTCAATGTATTGTCAATTTCAAGGAAAAGATACTGCCTAGTGATTGTAGATGATTTCTCAAAGTTTTCATGGGTTTATTTTCTTAAATCAAAGGATGAAGCTAGTGAAATCATCATCAATCATATCAAGCAAGTCAACAATCATCCTGATTTCAAAGTAAGGAATATTAGGAGTGACAATGGAACTGAGTTCAAGAATTCAACCATGAAGTTGTTCTGTGAAGAAAGTGGGATCATGCATGAGTTCTCAGCACCAAGAACTCCACAACAAAATGGTGTGGTGGAAAGGAAGAACAGATCACTAATAGAAGCTGCAAGGACAATGCTTGAAGAGTCAAAACTCCCAACTTATTTTTGGGCTGAGGCTGTCAACTGTGCATGTTACACTCAGAATATTTCTCTAATCAATCAGGCAAAATGCATGACTCCCTATCAATTATTCAAGAGAAGAAAACCAACTTTAAACTTTCTACATGTCTTTGGTTGCAAATGCTACATCTTAAGGAATCAATCTAATCACAAAGGGAAGTTTGATGCAAAGGCTGATGAAGGAATATTTGTTGGTTATTCTGCTGGAAAATCATATAGGGTCTACAATCTAAGAACCAACATTATCATGGAATCTGTACATGTTGTGTTTGATGATAAAAAGATTGATGGACTAACAGATGAGGGACATCATGAAGGACTCAAATTTGACAACATTGAGATATACTGTGATGATAGTGAAAGTGAGAATGATGAAGAAGGCATCTCAAGAAGAATTCAGAATCTGCCTTTGGATAATGCACATAATGCTGCATCCGTTGAAAGTCATAATTCAGCTTCCGTTGAAAGAAGCATTGCAGCATCCGTTGAAAGGCAAAGTGCATCATCCGTTGAAGTTCATAATGAAGCATTCGTTGATCGCAGTCTGTCAACGGATAATCAATTCACTTCATCAGTTGATAGAGCTCCCAATTCCTTTCAAAGGATCATCAACTCAGGGGGAGTTTCAACAAATCAACATTCTATCTCACATCATGACAATACTGAGGCAACCTCATCTAGGGCTAATCTACCACCTCAAAGGAAATGGACCAAGAATCACCCTTTTGAACTGATCATTGGTGATGCTACATCAAAAGTTCAAACTAGAAGGGCTACTCAAGATGAATGTCTGTATAGTAGCTTTCTATCACAGGAGGAACCTAAGAGAGTGAAAGAAGCTCTATTGGATCCAGATTGGATTTTAGCAATGCAAGAGGAGCTAAACCAATTTGAGAGGAACAAAGTATGGAAGCTGGTACCCAAGCCAAAGAACAAGAGTTCTATTGACACAAAATGGGTATTCAGAAACAAGATGGATGAAAATGGCATTATCATAAGGAATAAAGCCAGATTGGTTGCTAAAGGCTATTCTCAACAAGAGGGAATAGATTTTGATGAAACATTTGCTCCAGTTGCCAGACTTGAAGCCATCAGAATCTTTCTAGCCTATGCAGCTAATGCCAATTTCAAAGTCTATCAGATGGATGCCAATAGTGCATTTCTAAATAGGGAATTGGAGGAAGAAGTTTATGTAAGCCAACCTCCAGGTTTTGAAGATCAAAATTTTCCAGACCATGTGTATTATCTGTTGAAAGCACTCTATGGACTAAAGCAAGTACCTAGAGCCTGGTATGAGACTTTGTCAAAGTTCCTTCTAGATAATCATTTCACAAGAGGTACTGTTGACAAAACTCTCTTCTTTAGAAATGTTAATGGCTCTAAGATACTTGTACAAATTTATGTAGATGATATTATATTTGGATCTACAGATGATAAGCTTTGTAAAAAGTTTGCTAAATTAATGCAAAGTAAATATGAAATGAGCATGATGGGAGAGCTAACTTACTTTCTTGGTTTACAAGTTAAACAAGTTAGTGGTGGAATTTTCATTAGTCAAACTAAATATATTTATGATCTTTTAAAGAAGTTTGACTTAATGGATTGTTCACCTGCAAAAACTCCCATGGCCACTGCCACTAAGCTTGAATTAAACAAGGCTGAAAAGTCTGTGGATATTACAAGTTATAGAGGCATGGTTGGCTCACTTTTATATTTAACTGCTAGTAGACCTGATATAATGTTTTCTACATGTCTCTGTGCTAGATTTCAAGCTGACCCTAAAGAATCTCACTTAGTGGCTATTAAAAGAATTTTCAGATATCTCAAGGGGACTCCAAATCTAGGAATTTGGTACCCTAGAGAGTCTGGTTTTGATCTAATTGGCTACTCAGATGCAGATTATGCAGGTTGCAAAATAGACAGGAAAAGCACAACAGACACCTGTCAATTTCTAGGGAACAAGCTTGTATCATGGTTCAGCAAGAAGCAGAATTCTGTTTCCACATCAACAGCTGAAGCTGAGTACATTGCTGCTGGTAGTTGCTGTGCACAGATACTATGGATGAGGAATCAACTATTTGACTATGGTCTGACTGTTGACAAAATTCCAATATTCCGTGACAACACAAGTGCCATTGCCATTACTGAAAATCCAGTGCAGCACTCAAGAACCAAGCACATTGATATCAAGTACCACTTCATTAGGGAACATGTGATGAAAGGTACAGTGGAACTTCATTTTATTCCAAGTGAAAAGCAGATTACAGACATATTTACCAAGCCACTTGATGAATCAACATTCATAAGATTAGTAAGTGAGTTAGGTATGCTTAATTATTCATAATCTATGTCATCTATATAATCTGTCTTGAAGCCGGAAATAAAATTTGCTGCAAGAACAAAGTTGGCTTTAATTAAGACTTATCCTATCAACGGATATTCTCTATCCGTTGAAAGCCAAAATTGTTCTATCAACGGATATTCATTATCCGTTGAAAGACAAATACATTCCTGATAATTTTATCCTTCAACGGATAAAATGGCGTTGTTCATCAACGGATAACTATTTCCCTTATCCGTTAAAGTGTCACGTCAGTTACTATAAGTGAGTCACAACCGTTGATTCTTTTACTCAACCGTTGATACAGATATACAGTGTTGTATGTAATTGTATTTAAGGTAGTTTTCAGAATTTCTACAGTTTTCTTTGTTCTTGAACGGCTGTAACTTACTTAAAAGTATCATTTAATCATTTTATTTACGTTTTAATTCAAGAAAGTATAAAAGCCCAATTGAACTCTTATTCTCACTTTACGCTTTCTTGCAATTCTTATTCTCTTTCTCTCTAAATTTTCAAGTTTTTCTCTGCAACTTCTACTCACAACAATGGCACCAGTAGTCAAAATTATGTCTCAAACAGGATTTGTTTATGAAAAGAATAATTTCATAGCCTTGGTTGAAAAGAATGAAGCCCATTCTGATTATCACAAGATGATGGACTTCATCAAAAACTGCAAACTAAGCTATGCAATGCTGGAAGCCCCAACCATCTACTGTGAGGTGATTGAGGAGATTTGGACAACTGCAGAGTTCAACTCCACAGATATGACTATTGCCTTCTCTCTCAAAGGTAAGGACTATTGCATTAATTGTGATGATTTACAATCTTGCTTTAAGTTGCCTGAGAATAATGCCATGACACCACACACTGATAAAGATGTCTCTGCTATGCTAGATTCCATAGGCTATGCTTTTGATTCTGCTAGTTTAGGTAGTATTAGAAGGAAAGGCCTTAGGAAAGAATGGAGTTTTCTTGGAGATGCCTTTATTAAGGTTTTCTCTGGGAAGATTAGCAATTTTGATGCTATCACTTCATCTCTTGTTAATATGCTCTATATGCTAGTTTCTGATAGGTACTTTAATTTTAGCAACTGTGTTATGCTAGAATTAGGTTCCAGATTAGGTAACAAAGCTAATAGACCACATAACATCTACTATGCTAGATTTTTTATGTTATTGGCTAACCATGTTGCTGAAGGTTTGGTTATATCCAATGAGAATAATAAACTCAAATGCTGGGCACAAGAGAAAAGGGTCCTTGCAGACCTTTTGAGAATGAACCTCAACAGCCAGGTGCCATTGGTATACTTGCCAATCATGAATGCACCACAGGTAAGTGAGGTAAATACTTCTATAACTCCTACTACTTCCGACCCCACTGTTTCTTTGCCTTCTAGTGTGGCTATGGAACCTGTGTCTTTGTCCAAACAGGCTCCTACCAAAGCCACCAAATCTAAAGTTTCCAAAGTCAAGTCAAAGAAACCTACCTCTATTGTTTCTCAAAAGACAACAGTTGTAACAACTACCATAAACCCTGAAGGGAGTGAACAGGGTGTGAGTGGTGAGGGGAGGGGTGAACATCAAAAAGCCCCCAGGATAAGGTGGGAGAGATGAGTGGTACCCAAACCAGCCAAGCCACAGTCTCTCAAAAGACTGTGGTGGTTCAAAAGGAGTCCAGCACATCCCTAGTTGCATCCTCCCAAAAGGATGTAACTATTGAAAATAGTCCCCAACCAGGGACACAGAACAAAATAGGGAGGGACACTGAAGCACACATTCACCATTTAAAGCCTTTTCAAGGAAGAAGAAGGCCAAAACCCTAGTTTCCACACAAGGGACACACACAACACAGATACATCCACCAGTATCTGTGCCTTCTCAAATTCAGCTTGATGTGATTCCAGCAAATGTGGAATCACAGCCCCATTCTCTCAATATAGAAACACACCATTCATCAAACTCTCCAACACCCTCTCTGGATGTGGATATGATATTCACATCAATTCCTGATTCTCCCTCATTAAAACTCAGGGAAGAGCCCCACTCAAAACCTGATGATCATCATCTTTTATATGATTTGTTGGATCATCAGCCAATTCTTTCAGATGTAGTTGAAGAATCTGTGTTACCTCACTTAAAATCAATCCACACAGATTCAACAATTATGTCACTTTCTATATCTACATCTTTTCCTTCCTCAACGGATATCTCTCATCCGTTGACAAGTGGTTGTTCTTCAACGGATAAGCTTAACAGCAGTTATCCGTTGATACCATCAGTTTCTACTTCAACGGATACTCCCTATCCGTTGATGGTCTCTACACACTTAACAGAAACAATTCCAACTGTAGAGGACATGGCAACTGTACAATCACTTTTAGGTTTGAGGGAAGGGAGTGATCTTTTGAGTGAGAGGCTGGGTTGCTCCCAGGCAAAAGGAGAGGTTGAGAGTCACCAAATGCATGCTATTTCTTCCAGCATGGCAAAAGTGAGTGAGAGGAGTGCCACCTTAGAAGGTGAAGGTGAGGGTGTGAGGGTGTGTGTGAGCCAGGGGGAGCCCCTGATGCAAGAACAGAGAGAAATTGAGAGAAAGGCAGGTACAGAAGCTATAAGGGTGGATCCAGCCATTGCTAGTGAGTTAATGAAAGTGGATGATACAGATATGGAAAGACAATTTCAGCAACATTACAAAGCTGTCATTGATAATATTTCCTTGGATGCTGACACTTTTACTCACCCTGTTTCAGCCTATCAATTATTGGCTGCACAGGGCAATGTGGAGGCAGAACAGACACTACACATTGTACACACTTCAGAATCTCTTCTCAGAGACAAAGCTGTTGTCAACAGGCTGCCTTCTCAAGCTGGTGATCCATCTGAAGAATTTGGAGTAAATTCTAATGATGATGACTCTAATTCTTTGAATGAGAGCATGAACTTAGGGGGAGTAGCAGGCCCAAGTTCTGTTCCTGATCTTCCTGCATGGGCATGGGAAAAACCATCAACACCAGGAGAGTTTGGTGTCACTTTGGTCAGACAAGTCATGACAATTCAGCAGGCCCTTCAGGAGACTCAGGATGTTGGTACCAAGGCAATTCTTCAAGTTCATCTGGACTCTCTGCATCTCTTGCAGTTGCAGCATTACCAGCAAAATCTAAGTGTGGATGAGCTCAAGCTGGACATTGCTGATCTGAAATCCTACAATGCTGAGAAATTGGATTCACTTATACCCTATGGTACTATGCAAGATTTGTTGGGGAGACTGAGGAAAGCATCTGATGCTGACAAGAGGCTGGCCAGATTGGAAGATAGGGTTCAAATCATTGAAGACTCTATGGTCACCATTCTTCAGAATCAACAAACTCAAACAAATCTACTCATGCAGCTGGCACAAGCACAAGGCTTGACCCCTACCCTTGATGATAACAAAAAGGGGGAGAATAAAAGGGAAGGGGAAGGAGAGCCATCTACACCAGTTCAGATTTCTCAAGTGCTAGTTCCTGTCATCATAACTTCTCCAACTATTCAAGTCAAAGGAAAGCTAGATGGAATTGATCTAATCCAGATAGCGGCAGCTGAATTGCAAGTCAAAGAGCAAAGGACGAAGATTGATGAAAAGATGTAACTAATATTTGGTTCTACAACTTCTCAATCACAATCTGTGAAGCATTGCACAAAAGTGGAATCAATTATTATGGAACTCAAGCCACTAGGGAGGCATAAAGATGGAGAAACTTCTTCCAAAGATCTGCAACCTATGGTTCTCAAGCCCAACAATAGATCCAATAAGGACTCTACAAAGAATCCTCTAAAAGAGGTGGATTTTTCTCTTCCAAAAGCTGATGAGGACAAGCTTTTAGGTAGAAGTATTGCATATCTCAAAGAGACCATGGATGAGGCTGTAAGGAGAAACATAACTATTATCTTCAGAGAGGGAAAGAGCATATGTGTGATGCAAGGACATCCCAAATTCTCAATAGCCAAGAGGGAAGAAACCAAAAGGTTGAAGGAAGAAGCCAAACAGCTAAAGGCTGACAAAAGAGCACAAGCAAGGCTTGAAAAACAACTAAAGTCAAGTCAGGCTGAAGAACAAAAAGAAATTGAAGACAAAGGTGAAGATGAAGCTATGGGGGACATGGTTGGTACTGAGATGGAGGAAAGAAGTAAGGAAGAATGGCAGAAAGGGAAAAGAAAAAAGGTCAATGCAAAGAGAAAGAAGATAGATAAGACTGAAAAAACCCAATCAATATCCAAAACACTACCCTCTATTCCTGAACCAATTGTACCTGACCCCTTCATGAATATTCATGGTGAAACAATCATTCCCAAGGAGGAACCAATTGATTGGGACACCATCAAATTGCCCACCTTCCTAACCTCTTCTCCACCATCAAAGAAGCAGAAAAGAAGAATCAAATCAACACCCTCTAAAGCCTCAATCAAATTCACACAGAAGCCTAAGCCTAAACCTCAAACCTCTAAAGATGATTATGTTCACATCTGTGACATAAAAGAATTTTCAAACATTGAACTCTATCTGGATGAGCTGGAGGATGTAAGGGGAATAGCTGCCTACAGACAGCTACCTGAGAGACTAGTATTCAAATACAAAGGAGCTGGGGAAAGAACATGGCCTCTTCACAGAATTCTGAATGAAGGCTACTCTACCTTGATTAGAGTCTACTCAGCCATACAGAAGGATTCTGGCTTTACCAGGACTGCCAAGACTGAGATTCTCAACAAGATTGCCAACATAAGGAAAACTTGGAGGGAGCCCAATGCCTTGCCTAGAACTTTACTCATTCAAGAAAGAGGAATTACAATTCACAAATCACCTCATTGCTTGATGGAGTTCAGAGACAACAAAGGAGTCAGAAGATTTTTCAGAATTGAAGATCAGCTAAAGATTGCCAGTAATGAAACTCTCAAGGATATGCAATCTAAGTTAGATATCAACGAAGAAGATGAAGCTAAATTCTACAGACAACTTCAACTTCAAATAGAGGAGAATGACAGGAGGCTAGAAAAGAAAACCAGGGATCAAAGGAAAAGAAAGTAATTTGCTCAGGCTAAAGGAGCACCCTTGGAAACAATGTAATTCTTCAATTCCATCTCAGCATATACATTTTTGTAGCACTTTTGAATTTCTACTTTGTTACAGTTTATATATTTGTTAAGTGTTTTGTTATCATCAAGCTAAACCCAAATTTATGCCTACAGTTCTAGTAGACATAAATAGGGGGAGATTGTTAGGAATATGTGTATTAGTTTGATGATAAGTTAAGCAAAACACTTAAGTAGAAATCTAGTGTTTGTAGCCTCAACGGATAAGACCATCTTGGCTATCCGTTGTAGGAGTAGCTTTACTTAACAATAAGTTTAGTATTGTAGCACATTTCACTCTCTGGTATCAAGCTGTAATTCTTAGATGTTGTTAGGAAATAATCAGTCATGTTGACTACTAATGGATGTACAAATAGGAGGGCTAATTGTAAATATTTCATGCCTTGTAATTTTGTATAAGTGAAGAAGTGTCAACGGATATTGAAGACCTTCAACGGATAAGAAACAATGCTTCAACGGATAATATCTATCAACGGATAAATGCTTCAACGGATAATATCCATCAACGGATAAGTGCTTCAACGGATAAAGACTTCAACTGATAATGCATCAACGGATAAAGCTTCAACGGATAAAGCCTCAACGGATAAGGCATCAACGGATGAAAGCTTCAACGGATGCTTAGTTCATTAGCAGTTGATAGTGATAATTCACAAGCTGACAGAGGCACATGGATTGACAGAGACATACTGGAATGTGGAAGCCTCTAGGAGGAATCAAGAAAATGCAGCATTTCCATTCTGATGCAAACAAGGAAGTATTCAAAGATTTACAGATTACTCTAGATTGCATTAGAGAGAGAAATGAAGAAGAAACATGTGAAGAATCTTTTCAATTGTATTTTACAGTTTATCTTCACTTGTAAACTTGGTGATATATAAACCAAGTAGCAGCTAGTAATTAGATATAAATTTTCCTTGAGCTGTTTAGAAATATCAAAAGAGAAAATCATCTAGTTTGTACTAGAAAGCAGCTGTGATTTAATTCTTTGAATCACAGATTTTCTGAAATAACACATCTCTGGTGGAACAACAAATCCACCAGAAAAGTTTTTATTTAAGTTCTTTGTGTTCATTACATTTGTGTTTGAATATATATCTGTCTGCATCAGCTTCAAGCAATTCACACACATTTGATCACTCAAACACTTAGCCTTAGAAACTGCTCAAAACTTGAAAAAGTTTTGAGATTTATATTCAACCCCCCTTCTGTAAATCTCATTGTTAGTCCACTGGGAATAACAGGATCACCTGTCCTGTTATCTGGTGGGTTATCCTCATTCGGGGGACAGGGACGCGTCCGGCACTTGGGGTGAACTGTGACTATACCTGCGTCCGTAAATCAAGGGAGATAGCTGTAGCAGAGTGTTATCCTTGCGCAGAGAGATGCATTATTCGTGAAATCCTACGATTGCGGACGAGCCTTGGGCCTTCGCGGTAAGGCCTCATAGTTGGACATTCCTAAAGCTAGCGGAAGACGGATTCTGTATGGGCTTCTACCGGGCATAGGAATAAGAAGTCTAAGCCCATTAGATTTCTTATTCCACAAGAACTACATCAGGCTTGATCCCTATATAAAGGGTACGTAGGCACATTGAGAGGGTAAGAAGTTGAGAGCTGATAAGAGAGCCACCACTTACTCTGATCAATCTCAGCCTAAAACAACCACAAACCACCATACACCTCTTGATTTTCCGGTGAAGAACCACCATCATAGATCTTAATTCCGGCGTGAAACCTCAATCTTTGTTGTTACCAGATTTTCCGGCTATCAGAGGAATGAGCGAGGAAGGATGGGATACCAGCATGCAAGGGCACCATACAATAGAAGAAGAGATGGCGCACCCTCTATTGAAGAACCCCTCGTCGTTATTCCTGTAGCTTCCCACAGTGCTACGGGCAGTGGAACCAGGGCGCGTCCTCATGACTGGGATGGCCCGCGAGGACAAGAAAGGTTACAGAACAATGATCAAATACCACGACGCGATCATGAGGAACTTCATACATAAGGGAATGCTCAGAATCAAGATGGAGACATACCACAGCCGCAGCCTCAGGGCGAGGGGCGGCACGATCCACCGACACACCCTGGGGGTAACCGAGGGGAACAACCCAACGTCCAAACCATTCCTGGGCTAGGGACTTTCAATGTGAATGATCTAAAAAGGTTGCTCAACCATCTTGAAGGATGAAGGGTAACGGCGACTACACAAGCTCCATCCCCTTTTGTTGCTGTTGTGAGGGAAGCGCAGCTGCCCGTAGGATACAGGAATACAACCAATGACTTGCGTTTTCATGGAAACTCTGACCCCGTGGAATTCCTGGGGTATTTTAATATTGAGATGGATGTATATCAAGTACCTGATTTGGCACGATGCCGTCTCCTGGCGGCTACCTTCAGAGAAGGCGCTCAGTAATGGTTCCAAAAATCTGGTCCAGGGGTGATCACATCTTGGGAACAGATGAAAACCTTGTTTCTAACTCAGTTCCAGGCCGCGGTGAAGTATACGCCACCGGTTACCACACTGGCTAATGTGAAACAGAAGGAAGTAGAAAGCTTGACCTCATACTTTAAAAGGTTCAATGCAGATCTACCTTGGTGAGAGGCGCGACTGATGAGACACTGAAAATACTCCTTATAGTCGGTCTGCGCGTGGGAACAAATTTCTGGAAACACCTGCAAGGAAAGGACCCTGTGTCATTAGCTGATGTACTTGCGCAGTCAGAATCCTTTAAAGCGATTGAGCAATCGCTTGCTGAAACAAAGAAGAACGACGGTACTCACAACTCCAAAGGGCGAGTCAAGAGGAGAGATAGATCCGTGAGTCCGGATTACCGGCGGAATGCCCGAAGCCTCAATAGGGTGAACACCTTGAACACGCGGAGCGAATGGAGTCCACCATCGAACTATGAAAGGAGGGTAAGCAATTACACTCCACTGGCAGCATCCATTGATCATATCTTCAAGATAAATAAGGATAGAGGAATCTTCAAGAAACCAGACCGCCTGACTTCATGGCAAAGTAGGGACAAGAAGAAGTATTGCGATTACCATGAGTCCACCGGTTATGACACCCATGAGTGTCGTCACTTGAAAGATGAAATTGAAGAATTGATCAAAGCGGGATACCTGGGGGAATGGATTGACAAGGTGAAACGACGCAGGGGGAATGATGACAAGGGGAAAGATGAAAGGTAGCCCCCGCGGGAAGAGGACACTGAAGCGGAGGTTAAATTCCAAAGAGCTGGTAGTATCAGGGAAATTTTTTGAGGACACCCCTTTGTCGGTGATTGTAATCGGATGTTGGAAAGAAATGCAAGAGAAACACGACACCCGCCACTCACCAACATTCATAGCTTGGAAGATAGACCTCCAAAAATATTCAAAGGGGAATCGGCTGATATTATGTTCAGGGAAAGAGATTCAAGATGGGTACATCATCCCCATAACGATACACTGGTAATAACTATGCTTATTGGGGCAATGAACGTGCATCGGGTCTTCTTGGACAACGGGAGCTCTGCAAACATCCTGTATTACAGCACATACAAAAAATTGGGTTTCCTTGATTGGACATGTATTTTGAAGATACACACGTCTATGGCTTTACAGGAGAAGCAGTGAGAGTTATGGGTTCGGTTAGGCTCCCTGTCACACTTGGGGAAGGAGCTCTGTCTGTCACCAAATGATAGATTTCAAAGTGCTAGATCAGGACTCCGCGCACAACGTGTTGGTGGGCAGACCTTGGTTGCGGGCATTCAGGGTGATAACCTCGATACATCACTTGATGATAAAGTTCCCAACACCTAACGGAGTGGGCAGCCTGAGAGGGTCGCAATACGAGTCACGCGACTGCTATCACAAGGCTGTTAAGGAATTCCGTATGAGAAGATACGAGGGAAAATGTCTTCCATTTGAGGGTGCAGAGGACATTCATACAAAACCAAGTGGAGAGGTTCATGCCCACTATTTTGTGGAAGGCCCAGAGGAAGAAGAAACCTATGCTACCGAGACCCCTATTTTGACGTTGGGGAATATTTCGAGGATCCGTAGTGTGAAAGAAGTTGTGGTGAACCATATAGAAGAGATCATGCAAAAGGAGGTTAACGGAGAAAAGTTGGAAGGAAGAAGTGAGATTTTACAAAGTCTCGAAAGTAGCCTCAAGGTGGATGCTCCTCAAAAAGAGGACGCGCCCTTGAAGAGTGAAAATGGAATTGAGGTTGATGCTCCTCAAAATGAGGATGCGCCCTTCACACCCGCGTTGCACAAGACCATGCCTTGTCTTGAGGTAGAAGCTTCCACACATGGGGATGCGCCCTCAGATGCAAGAATGGGCGTCGAGGATCCCTGATACTTTGATTTTGATCTGGATCCCAGGATCCCTATGCTCGCCGAGAAGACGGGGCTGGCAGAAGACACAATATCTGTTCCGGTCGACAAGGGTGACCCAAGCAAGGTTTTAAAAGTGGGATCTCAGCTAAGTGACGAAATGAGAGAAAGACTTACTCATTTTCTGATTAAAAATCTCGATGTCTTCGCATGGAGTCACTCGGACATGGTGGGAATCGACCCTGGAGTAATGTGTTATCGGTTAAACATTTTCCCTAATTGCACGGGCATACGACAAAAGCGTCGCCTAGTGAGCGGGGAAAGGGCGATAGCATTAAAAGAAGAGGTGGACCAACTGTTGGAAGTAGGTTTGATCAAATAATCTTACTACCCCAAGTGGCTTGCAAATCCAGTGCTCGTGAAAAAGCCGAACGGGAAGTGGAGGACATGTGTAGATTTCACAGATCTCAACAAGGCCTGTCCAAAGGATAGTTTCCCGCTCCCACGAATTGATCAGTTGGTTGACGCGACGACATTGAATTGACTCGGGTCAAATGCGGATTAATTGTAGTCAAACTCGGTATTGTATTATAGAAGAAGAGGACGCGTCCAGGCCCGCCGGATGCACCCAACTTGAAGGGGGGAGCCTTACAAGGAATGGCCTTATGATAAGAGAGCTTGGAAGCGCGAGGACGCGCCCGGGAGCTTTGGACGCGTCCAATGTGTTGGAAACATTTGACAGTTATGATTGTTTGGCAGTGAAGGTTGGATGAACTGCTTAAAAAGAAAGGATGCGTCCTGATATGCTGGATGTTAGGGAAGGTAGTTTCTGGAAGAACAAATACAAGTTTCATGGAGGTTAGGGCGCACCCAATGTCTTAGGACGCATCCTATGCGTGGTAAATGCATTCTCGAGGGTGACTTCAAGATAAAGCTTGCATGGAAAGGAGCAATGGAGGATTATTTTTACTAATGTATTTATTGCAGTTACTCTTTGAAAAATTCCCTCCTTGAGACGGTCAAGGAGGGGGATGTCCGTGAAAAGCTTGAAGGCCTCTAGGGGTATGCCTGATGATTGAAGGCCTCCTCCTGTATTCAACGGGTGTCCTCGTTGGGGATGTGGGGTTAACTTTGGTGTGTGCTTTGGGAACTCTGTTCTTGTATTTAACGGGTGTCCTCGTTGGAGAACTTTGGAGTCATCCTGTACTTTGCACCCAAGAGCTTGGGATCACCTGTCTAGTTATCTGGTGGATTATCCTCATTCGGGGGACAGGGACGCGTCCGGTACTTGGGGTGAACCGTGGTTATACCTGCGTCCGTAAATCAAGGGAGATAGTTATAGCGGAGTGTTATCCTTGCACAGGGAGATGCATTATCCGTGAAGTCCTACGATTACGGACGAGTCTTGGGCCTTCGCGGTTGGGCCTCATAGTTGGACATTCCTAAAGCTAGCGGAAGACGGATTTTGGATGGGCTTCTACTAGGCCTAGGAATAAGAAGTCTAAGCCCATTAGATTTCTTGTTCCACAAGAACTACGTCAGGCTTGATCCCTATATAAAGGGTACGTAGGCACATTGAGAGGGTAAGAAGTTGAGAGCTGGTAAGGGAGCCACCACTTACTCTGATCAATCTCAGCCTGAAACAACCACAAACCACCACACACCTCTTGATTTTCCAGTGAAGAACCACCGTCATAGTCCGGAGAGAAACCTCAATCTTTGTTGTTACCAGATTCCTCCGTCAACATAAGTGATGAATTGGAGCTAATAATTAACCTAAATTATTTTTTTTGTATATGCACATATCATTATCTGGAATCAAAATATAATATATACAATTTGTTAAACTGATCATCTAAAAATATTGTTTAAGAAGTAGCACTAATGTTTACTAAAGTTAAGTATTATAAGAAAAAGATATATGATAACATTTCTTTTAATAACTCATATTTTATAAAGATAACATTGAAAATAGAATATAGAATCTCAAATTATACATCAACATACTCCATTTATCAACTCTAATGGAAACTAACAGCCCTTATGGCCTTGTCATTTGAGTGATTTTCACGTTAAAATTAAATTTATATTTAATTAGTTATCTCCAAATCCTATCCAATTTCTATAGTATACTACAATACAATCATTATTACTAACAAACTTGAATGGTTACGGTAACTAACTAAACTTGAATGCGGATGAGAAATGAACCAAAGGGAGATGTTGGTTGTTTATAACTTACAATGTCACTTGAAAGAAGTGAATGAAAACTAAATTTATGTAGCATGAAAATTTTATCATGTACGATAAACACATTCTCATTTTCATGAATAAACTAAATTATTGCACAACAAAATTTGTCTTATAAATGTAAATGTGTGCAAATTATCCAAAATAATAAATATCAATACAATAATAAAAATAAGTAAATTAGAGAACAAATAGCAAAGTTTAGTCCATGCTTGTATAAGTACATATCATGCTAATTATAAATTTAAAATGATTACAATAGCAATTTAATTTTATACTTGTATGTTAAAAATATGAAATATCTTGTATGTTTTAAAAAAAACAAAAATGAAGTCAGCGACTAAAAAAAACTAAAAATGCAATATTTATTTTATGGTCAGTTAATTCATTAATTAAATGTTATAAAACATCCGTATGACAAAAAAATGAAAAAGCATGTACTAATATTGATCAAACAAAAGTTTGTTTAATTAAACATCACTGATTAATGGCGTTAAACATCATTGTTATGGTTATGGTTGTAATTTTAGTCGTATTTTATTTAAAAAAATGTAAGTTATGGATTGTTTGGAAGTTGTTAATTTTTTTTGGAATTTTAGTTAAATTTTATTAATGGCATTTAGATTTAATTTGTTATTTCGAGATATCTTAATTAATTGGATTGTTAAAGTTTACTTCGTCATAATCTAAATTATCAAAAAAAACTCTACAATGACTATTCGAATTTTTGAAGTAACAAAATTACAAATATCCATTAGGATATTATTACTCTGCCATTATTACTCTGCCAAACATCACAGTTTTCCACTTTCAAATAAAATCCACCATATAGTATCATAAAATAAGTTGGCCATACGGAGGGTATTTGATATGCGAGTAATAAAAATCCGGGTTATATATCAAAGTTGTCACTGAAGTCAGCCCCATATATCAATAATTTCATCAATGTAAACGGGGTCTCAAATGTACCATTATAGTAATCAGTAATGACATATCCGTTAGTCTTAAATTTTGACTTAACAGAATACGTCTTGACCATGATGTGGTACCGTTGACTTTCGTAAATGTAATAAAAATATTAGATTTTTTGACGTGGATGTCAAATCGGGCTATGGTGTATATATCTATGTATATGTATACATATACGCGGGGATCTAAATCAAGCTCAACTCATTGCCTAGCCATCAATGATCTCGGTGTAGCAGTCCAATCATGATTACGAATCACTAAGCAGCAAAATTTACACAACGTGATTTCACACAAAATTCTTAGACACCAACGTACACATTAAAGGACCTCCTTATCATACTGTGATTCCGATGCGAAAGTAGTTAGACTTGCTCCACAATATGTTCATAAACTTGGAATGATGATAACGCGCTCTACACAAGAATGGGATCTTGATGATAAAGCTAGTTTTCGATTATGGGTCGAGGTTGTCCTGGGTTACCATATTTAAGGTGATAAAATTTTATTTATTGAAGTTTCATAGAATGATGAAGGGCATAGTAAAAAGCTAAACTGTGCTACATGGTTTTGAAGCACCCCATGATTCGAAAGAGGAAGTTTTAGTTGAATCTTTGCGCAAAATGCTTTCTCTTGATGGGCTGGTTCTGCAGAAGCACAATGATTATTACAGTCTCTTAAGGTATGTTTTTGATAAGTTCTAAACCATGAAACGGTTAATATTAAAGCACAATGCATTATGACTGTGTTCTTTAACTTATTCAGATTTTTACGTATGAAGGATTTTGATCTGATAAAAGCAAAAGAAGCGTTTCTAAACTATCTCAAATGGAGGAGAGAATATGATGTTGATGCAATTTGCAAGGTGAATATATCTTATATTTTAGTTTTCTTTGAACATTTTAACCGATATTTATAATATTACATAATATCTTTTCAGGAAATTTAAATTTGAAGAGTACAAGGAGTTAAAGATATGTTATCCTCATGATATGAGTTGATAGATGTGGTAGGCATATATATATAGAACGTACGGGATCGGTAGATCTTAATGCCCTCCTGCAAATAACTACAATCGAAAGATTCTTGAAGTATCACGTAAGTGAACAAGAGAAAGTAGGAGGTTCCCCTCATGTTCCATTGCAGCGAAGAGGCATATAGGCAGCTTCATCTACAACTGTTTTAGATGTCAAAAGCATGGTAAACATATACTGTCTTTCAAGTACTTTAGCTTCATCTACCCTCGAATGTATAGGGTATGTCCAACTTCACAAAACCTGCAATAAATCTCTTCATGGAACTTCAAAAGATCGACAACAATTATTATCCTAGAGTATGAATACATGCATTTTTTAACTATTTTTTTATTTTTCTTTGTTGTAAATTGAGAATGTGAAAATTTTCAGCATGACCAAGTCTCATAAACAAACAATACAAATGTTCAGATATATTATTGAAATTTATATTTGAACTGCCTGCTATATCATCAAGATAATGATAACTAGTAATGACTATCATGGTTTTAGCATGGTGTTTATCTCTCTTTTACAATTTACTATATCTATCAGCCACTTTATGTATTTGTAGACTCTGCATCAAGTCTTTATCATGAATGCTGCTGGCTCTGGATAACTAGATATATGGGTTCTTTTATGTATACAAACAAGGTAGATACATGGGTTCTTTTATATATACAAACTGGGTTATATTTAATAAAAATATTTCTTTACATAAATGGTGAACACATTCATCTAGTGCACCTGCCATGTACTTCCAAGTCATTGTCTAATCAACTAAGTCAAGTATACATGTCAAAGTCAAAGGTTTTCCGTCAGGTCAACAATTATAAATTAACGGACATGTCATTACTGATTACTATAGTGGTGCATTAGAGACCCTGTTTACATTTACGAAATTATTGATATACGGGACTGACTTCAGTGACTACTTTGATATATAACCCATAAAAATTCTCAATAATTCATTTGAATTATTGTAAATTACCAAATTTGAAACTTACATTTAATACTGTTCCACCAACATTCTTTCACGCTTCTCAGACTGTTTTGTAGGCCTTTTAGATATGTTAATATATGAGGTATTGTTTTCTCTTCCGCTTTATCTATTATTCTTAATACCTGCCGGTGAATAAACTTCAATTTTTACTTTTCTACCCTTTTGCATTTTATACATTAATTTTATTAAGGTCATTCATGTAATTGCAGCATAAAAAATCCGGATTATTGGAGTACATATCCAGCCCAAACGTTAAGTTAGTTTTAAAAACTTACAAGTTGTGCTATATTCACATATGTTATGCCGCATTCTTAGTTATTAACCCATTTGAATTTGAATTCTTCTCCAAGATAGCCTGATGATGACGTTAATGATGGTCTGTTATTCGTATCTAAGGTTTCTTCTCTCGTTAATCTATATCGAGTATTATTATGTTTCAGTGTTTTCACAAATCAGGAACACATTGAGACTTTGGATCAAAAATCGAATGATCTTGCATCTTCCATTCAACAATCATGTAAGTTCTTATGATTTTGTATTTTGCGATATAAATTAAATACGTTAAACGTGATGTCATATATATATATACACACACATATATTTATATGTATCTTTGTTCGATTCACATGGATGTTCACACTCGATTGCTAAGATGAAGACAATATAAAGGTTACGTGGTATTCACACTTTGATAATCGGAATAGATGTAAAGGTATTATTTATGATTTTTTTATGATTTTAGTGTACACCCATCAGGTGTTTTATGTATTGCAATAAAAATAAAATTATTATTTTACTTCTTCATTTTGATTACTTTATTGTGAAATCATATTTCACCTTGCAGGTTATATTTTATTATGTGAAGAATTAATGATTGGGTATAGTTTCAGTAATTTCTCTTCTTTAATATAAGGTTTAACCTCACAACATTACACGTTCAAATGAACCCTTTTTTTAATTATTCACATATTTTTTCGAATTCAGAAATCTGATATCCTTTTTTAAAATCTACGATATTTTATTACGAATTGTCACATTTTTTTACCATTATTGAACTTGAAATGTTATGAAACTCCCATGTTTATACACTAATGTCTATTTATTTAAGTGCGTGTTTGCGAGGAATCAATTTAGCTCAAGGATTGTGAAACTACTCCATCCTTCTACTATCTTTTAGCTGTTCTGGTGCATCTGTATCAATATTCATATAATGTAGTCTTTCACTGATGTTTAAAATTATATATAACCGCAAGCGCACGGTGTCTATTGCTAGTACAAAGTGGTAAGTGCAGGTCGTATCCACAAGGAGGCTAAATTTTAAGAATTTCAATTTAACTGTTATTAATTATTTTCAAGAGAAGAACGAATGTTGAAGGTTTTTAACTAGCTTACTAATGCAACTTAAATATGTTTTTAAATCAATTAACTAAAGGTCTAGGGCGATGCAAGTTCACCATGTTTGCACCAAGCTAATCATAAAAGTATAGCAATTCAGTGGGTCAAGTAATTAAAGTAAAAGTTAATCATTCCTGAGTATTAACATTTTCAGAAATCCAGTGATGCTTCCACTCTCACTTTCAATTCTGCTATCATATGTGTGCCTCTAGTGAGTAAAATCTCCCAATCTATTACCCCTATTGCATACAGATAATCTATGATATTGGCCAATTACACAGATTAAGTATTAAAACATATCAACTAGAATTGCTTTATACCCATTAAACTACTAATCAAATTAAAGTATATTCATGGTGTAAACATGACTTCCCTTTGCGCCCTAGAATTAAACTACTCACTCATAAAACAGATACTAATAAAATGAGAATAGATAGGAATACATTTAACTTTAGATTAATGAAGAAATCAAATTCCCAGCTAGAACAAATGCTATGAAAGAGATGAAGAAAACCGAAAACCCTAGCTCTGTAATAGTCCGTATGTCTATATCTCTATATCTCCCTAATAAAACTGAAGTCCCCTATAATAATAAAAGTATTTTATTATTCTAATCCAATTACAAGTGAGAATTCTAGACCGTGTAGGATTCTATAATTAAAATTTGTAGTTGTCTGTTCTCTGCAGTTTTTGGGCTGTTCTCGTTAGATTCTCCATACTGGACCATCTCTGAATTAAAGAAAATTCCGTAGGCTTCGTGTAGACTGTAAGATCGTCAAAAACAGACTTCTGGAACTCAAGATACGACCCAAACAGTATTTGCAGCCCGTGTAGTCCAATATTACGAATTTTCTTCTATTTTCACTCCAAAATAGGACTTTTTGCTCCAAATCCTTCCAAGTATAGAATTTTTTTTGTAACCTACAATTAAACATCAAAACCTAGTAAATAAATATTCAAATCAGTGCAAAACAGAATTAATATGAGAATAAAAATCATCCAAAAAATATATAAAAATATATTCTATCAAACATCCCCACACTAAGCATTTGCACGTCCTCGGGAAAATAAGTGAAATAAAATATTCTAGACTAACTAATTACACTTTCGTAGATGACATAATTGCATTGAGCGAATGTAACAAGCCGTTAAATCCCTAGGTAGCCCTAGTAGGACGAGTGTTGTCTCGTGAGGGCTTATAGTGAATCTACCCACAAAATCCATTTATTTTCTGCCAAGTCTCAAGTATGCAACATCTCACAACACTTCACACATGTAAACCTCAATTACACAATTTCGACAGTCTTTCTAATTCACACATCATTCATACACAACTATCCAAGTACGCACTCATTGTCTAGATAGACAAAAATAACAAGAAATAATCAACAAAGTCGCCTTTAGTAAGTAACATGCCATGAATAAGAAAAGCTTCATAACTCTCAAATCACACTAGTGCATAGGCTAAGTGTATTCGCTCAAATTCAATCAATGAAATCATGTGCTACCATAAGCTTGGTTGTTTACCAAATCTCCACTACTTAGTATATATGCATGCATAAATCAAAAGGTCTTTGTTAAAGATTATAGCAAGAGGCTCAAGATGAAGGTAGGATATCAAGATAAAGGCTCACAAGTGGATAACTTGACAAATTAATAGAGCATAATGTTCATTTTTAATTAAAGCACTCAACATGAAATTTTGACCATGTAAAACTGAGCGAACTCTCACAAGTATTAAGCACAAGCACATATTATAATGTACTTTCCCACTTCATATTACACAACCCAATGAACACAAACTCTTTTTGATCTTATCCTTTTTCTTTTTTTCTTTTTTCAAAGTTCAAGTATTTCTCTAGTAACCAAGAGCAGTGAAAAGTCACCAAGAAAAATAAGAGATATTAAGTTAATCCCTCATTATTTCTAGTACAATGTACTTAATACCAGCACATGCACATGGATCATTTCTTTCATATGATATTACACTCGCCACCCGTTGGTCTCAAAAGAGTACTTAACCTTTTTTTTATTTTATAATTTTGATACCCACCAATTTTTCACACTTTAACAATGAATCCCCACACTATGTATCACCAACCCTCAAATGAATCAAAATGCTCTACTAGTAAATCAAGACAAGAACGAATAAGTAGGCTCAAGCATTTAGATATGTGTCATATCAAAAGAACGGATAAAAAGCTCAAATGGGTTCACTAGGGATATAATTTACTGGTACTGTTTAGGTAAATGAGGTTTATCCTAGTGCCTTTATCATTTTCATGCATACAAATACCATGAAGTCTCAACAAGGTTTAAAACAAGTTTCAAAGCACATACTTCATGATGAACAACACACAACAATAAAAATTGACTGATATAAAATGTATCAATCACAAATTAGGCTCAAGATCTCACAAGTTGAAAGCATGCTTCAGTACTTACTAAAATTGACAAAGATGCATCTCAAGTTTAGAATTTTCGCAATCACATACAAGGTATTATCATGCACAAATAATTTTCTAAAGATATGACATATCAACTAATCATGCAAAAGAAACTCACAAGATGTGTATTTATCCTTGTTAACACACCACGAGACATGGCAATATACAAGATTTTTTTTAATTTTCTATTTTTTTGAGTAATTATATTTTTATGATTTTTTTTGGATTTTTAACACTAGACACTCATCCCCACACTTAAGTGGTTCATTGTCCCCAATGAACTAACTAACAAAATACAGAAAAATAATATAAAAGTCTACACTAAAAAGATAGAAAACTCCCCTGAGATCAAGGTGTAGGATGCAAAAAATATCTCTGAATGGAAGCAGAGATGTCATCCAACTGTTTCCCCATCCTCTCTTGATTTTTCATGATTTGAATATGGTTTTCTCTTAGCTCAGCAACTTGTTGCTCAAGTAATACCACTGCCGCTACAATCATCTCTGGTTGGAATCTATCATATTTCTGAGGTGCTGGCTATAACCCCTTTTTACGGCCAAGTTGACGCAACATATGCATACTTGTGAAGTACTCAGAATCAATGTGTGATGACCACCCTGTTGCCGCTTTTAAGTTAGTTGTATAGCAACTAAAAATGGCTAGCTTCTCTGCGATTCGAGTTACAAATCCTCCAATAACTAGAGCACCTGTACACCTGTTGGCGTGATACAAGAATCTTTCTTTCAATAAACTCGTCCAATCGACTGGAAGTTCGACATCAAAGTAGTACAACAAAGCAAGCTCCCCTGTTTAAATTTTGTTGTTACTCTCAGCACGACCATATATAGCAAATGATAAAAATCGAGCAAAATAACGGTAGTAGGGGCTTATGATATGCGAAGCTGAATCACATTGAGCAATATATCTTTGAGTGCTGGGCAATCCTGTAATTTTGAGCCAAAAAGGTGTAGCATAATTTTCAGGAAGTGGTTGCTGCTCTACTAACTTCCAGTTGAATATGTTGGCCAACTGAGCTTTTGTAATCTCGTAATTTTTATTTGCAATCCGAAAAGATAGAAACCCCTCGCTAGAAACCGTGAAAGAACTGAGAAACTCATACGTAAGAGGAGCATAAGAGGGCTCATTTATGTTCGAGATATTACTCCATCCAACTTTAGTCAATTTATGTTTGAATTCTGTAACAATAGCCAACCTATTAATACACGTAAAATTTGTGTACCTGCTGGGATGGGCCGGACGTTCAGATAAAGTGGCATATCGAGACCGTTATGTGTCTCTAACGGTTTTAATAGCTAGATATTTTTGAATATCGGTCAAGGATGATTCGCTACTCTGATTTTGTTTCTTCTTTGGAGGTGATTTAGACGAACCTATATTTAGAAAAATGAACTAGATGCGGAAAATAAATTCACAAAACTGTAGAGAACGGTTCCCGAAGCTGTTCTTGTACCGACTCTGAGGCAGAGTAGGAGTAGCAAAATTGTAAGACTTGCAAATAGTCTCGTGTTTGTTGAATAGTGTGATACAACGATGTGAAAAGCAGAAAGTCGAGAGCAAATGTAGAAAGAGAAGAAGAAGAAACAAAGTTATTCCGATTTGAGGCTAACACTGCACACATAACCTAGTATATACATGTATTATGTATTATGTACAACACTAATTATAGATATTAGTATAGATTAAAATTTCTTTTTGTTGTTCTTTTCTTTTTATAATAATTAAATACATAGTCACATAAAAATTAACATAATGCATATAAGATATAATAAAAAAATATTGTACAAGAGTTAAATGGATATACATAAATATATATATATATATATATATATATATATATAATAACAAACTACAAATAATAGAATATACAAAGGAAAAATAAAATAAAAGAAACAAAACACATATTTCTTAACATAATATATATATAATATTTAATATAGTATAAATAAATAAGTACAATTTAATTACAATTAAGTTAAGAAATAATAAAAAAAATAAAATTAACATACATATTTTATACTAATATATATAACATAAATAACAATATAATAATATTAGTAAACCAAATAAAATAATAAATAATATAAAAGTACATGTACATGTTACTGGTACTGTGGTACATGTTAGTTTACACTTTGCATGTTAGCTTTGTCCGGGTACTGTAACTTTGTGCACCACAGTTTCGTACAAGCACACCGAGGCGCGTAACTGCAGGGTGTTTGTGTACCATATGTAATGTTAATGCACCGCAGGTAGTAGCGCGTAAGAAAAATAAGACTGATTTCACCGCACAATTACCGACAATCGTCGCATCGCGATTACGAGAAACGCACCGAGGTGCGTGATAAATGAGAAGAAAATGTCACTTCCAGGAAGATTGCGCACCGGAGGCGGTATTTGTGCACCGCGGGTTTAATAAAATTCTCGTACCGTGGAGAGACTCATTGCACATAGGGATGGCAAATTAATCCAATCCGATGGATATCCGATCCGAAATCCGAAGTTTTGAATATACCGAACCCGAAATTTTGGATTTGGATTTGGATTTGGATTTCAACTATACCGAACCGATACCCGATCCGAAATCCGAAATCCAATCCAAACCCGATCCAAACCCGAAATCCGATTAAAACCCGACATATTTATTATAGATTATATGTAATATTTTAGATGTAATACGTATAATTTACATAGTTTTCTTTTATTATTTGTGTAAAAATAGATTATTATCAAGATTGTCAACACTTATTTAGTGAATTATAACTTTTTATATCCAAATCAGCTTTTACTATGTAAAATGTACTTTGTATATATTTATAAAAATAATAATTTGTGATAAAATACTAAATATTATGTTATCAACATATCTTAGATATTACTCACCATGTAAACCCGTGCAATATAATGTGTTTAACTATTTATAGTTAATATATTTTAATTTTAGCTATCATATAAATGTGATTAATAGTGTTTGTATGTGTAAATAATATTGAATTTGACTACATTATTCGTAATTTTGGATACCCGAAAAATACCCGATCCGATCCGAAACCCGACGGAATTGGATTTGGATAACCCGGAAATATTTGGATTTGGATTTGGATTTTACAATACTCGATCCGAACCTGACCCGTTGTTTGCACATGTAAAAATTTGCACCCAAATTTTTTTTCTTCGAGCAAATTGTTATACAATCCTGTTAGATATATTTGTGATGTCATGTCTAATAATGATTTGTCTTTAGTTTTCAGATCTTGACTAACAGGACAAATCAGGACTTAACTGGAAATCAGTACTTATACTGAAGTCAGAACTTAAGATATCAGAACTTAAGTTATCAGAACTTAAGATATCAGAAGATATTTATCAGGAGATAATATCAGGACTTAAGAAGACTTTCAGATAAGGAAGGCGGCTGATTGAAAGGAAAGAAGATCAAGACTAAAACAAGAAGAGATATGCATGGAGAAGAATTCTATGAAGAATAGAATACTTGGAAGAAAAGATAACTAGTTGATATATTTTAGGATACAGAATCATATTCGATATCAATTAGAAGATTATCTTGAAACTGTGTGTCTATATAAACACAGCATAGGGTTTACACTAGACGTGTTATCTTAATCGAGAATATTATTCATTGTAACCCTAGCAGCTCTCGTGATATTTGTTCATCACTGAGAGAGAACAGTTTCATTGTAATACTGTTTTATTAATAAGATTATTATGTGTTTCATACTTGTGTTCTTAATTCGATTTGATTGTACTATACACTGTATTCAACCCCCTTCTACAGTGTGTGTGACCTAACAAGTGGTATCAGAGCTAATCTGTTAACATATATACAGTAAAGATCCAAAACAATCATGTCTGAATAAGAACGAACTCCAACATAGCCCACCAAAACTGAAGAAACTCCAAAGACTCAAATCTATAATCGATATGGGACTATTAGGGTTCCCATACTGAAACCTTCTGAGTATCCCATATGGAAAGTGAGGATGACTATGTTTCTGGAAGCTACAAATCCAGAATACCTTGACAAAATTAATGAAGGACCACATAAGCCAACCAAGCTCTCTGTTGTAGTTGCAGATCAGCCAGCAATGACTGTACCAAAGGAGAAAAATGAATATACAGCTGAAGATATCTCATCTATTGACAAGGATGTAAAGGTAAGACAATTGCTGCATAGTGCCATTGATAATGTCAGGTCAAACAGGGTAATAAACTGCAAGACTGCAAAGGAGATATGGGATGCCTTGGAAACAAGATTCCAGGGAACTGATTCAATTAAGAAGAACATGAGGACTATACTCACTCAAGAGTATGAGCACTTTGACTCAAAACCTGATGAGTCATTAACTGGTTTATATGACAGATTTGTCAAACTCTTGAATGATCTGTCACTGGTGGATAAGGAATATGATCTTGAAGATACTAATCTTAAATTCCTTTTAGCTCTTCCTGAAAGTTGGGATTTGAAGGCAACCACGATAAGAGATAACTATGCTCTTGATGAAATTTATGGTATGCTCAAGAGTCATGAACTTGAGATGGATCAAAGAAGCAAGAGACATGTGAGAAAGTCAAGAACAGTTGCTCTTAAGGCTGATGAGGAATCCCCCAAAGTGGCTGTCTCAAAGAAAGGCAAAGGAAAGGCTCTCATCATAAAGTCTGATACTGAGTCATCAAGTTCTGATGATGATGAGGATTCAGAAACTGAAATTCTATCTGAGATGGATGATGATGAAGAGATGATGAAATTGTGTGCTCTTATGGTGAAGGGTATCACAAAGATAGCCTACAGGAAATTCAGAAAGGGAAGGAAGTTTTCCAGGAAAAGTGGAAGTTCTGATAAGAAGGGATTCAGAAAATCTGAAGGCAAAGCTGGAAAGTCTGACAGAGGAGATTACAAAAATGTTAAATGCTACAATTATGGTGATAAATGCCACATATCTCCTGATTGCAAGAAAGGAAAAGGTGACAAAGGTAAGCACTTATTACAAAGAAGAAAAGCTGGACAGATACTGCAGATTCTGAAGATGAGGTGAACTATGCCTTGATGGCAAATACTGATAGCAGTTCTGATACTGCTGAGTTAAAGGTACCTTAAATAACTTATGCTTTTCATACTGATGATATTACTGAGTTGAGATCTTTTCTTAAAACCATGTTCATTAGGTATAGAGATCAGACTTTAACATGTGAAAGGTTAACTTCTGAAAATCTGGCTTTTAAGAAAAGGAATGACTATTTAGAAAATGAGTTAGTTATGTTCCATCAAACTCAGAAAGAAAGAGATGATGCTTTTTATGTTAGAGATGAAGTGTTAAAATTGAATCAATCTCTAAAAACTGAGTTAAAAAAGGAAAGAGAGATTATCAGGACTTGGACTAACTCTGGCAGAACAACTCAGAATTTACTAAGTAGTGGAAACTGGAAAGAGGGCTTAGGTTATGGAGATGATAAAAGTGAAACAGGAACTAAACAAATTAAGCCAATTATTGTTAAACAGACTAATAAGCCAAAGGTAAAACCTGTTAAGTTTGTAGCTAAAACTGTAAAGTCTGATTCTGAAAAGATGAAAAATACTGAGACAGAAGTTAAGGCAGAGTCAACTTCTGACAAATCAAAACAGGATAAGCCAACTGAAGTCAACATAGGCTTAATGACAAAGAAGCAGCTTAAGTATAAGCTGAAAGAGATTAAGAATTTAAACAAGGTAAAACCACCTAGGAAAAATAGGAATGGAAAGTAAGGTGTGAATAAAAGCAATAATTATATGCCTGTTCCTAATTCTCCTAGATAGAAATGCTATAACTGTGGAAATTCTAACCATCTGGCTTCTTTTTACAGGAAGAATAAGAATATAAACTCCTTACCTTCTAAGTCAGGAGTTAAGAGTCAGTCTGTTAGGTTTAAGCCACAAAATCCTTGTTTTCATTGTGGTAGTTTATGGCATTCCATTTATACTTGTAAGGAATATCTAGTTTGTACTATGATTATTATCAAATAAAACCTTCTTTAAAGAAAGTTAGCATTGTTCCTTCTAGTGTAAGTTCTGATGCAAAGTCTAATACTGTAAATTATGATAAGAAAAATGTTGACATAAACTCTGATGTTAAATCCGCTGCAAATGTTAACAAACTTAATAAGGCCAAAGGATCCAAGCAAGTCTGAGTCCTTAAAACTAATCATTAGTTGTCTTTATGATTGTAGGGCAACAGGAAAAACATCCTAGTTCTTGATAGTGGATGTTCAGGACATATGACTGGAAATAAAGCCCTGCTATCAGACTTTGTGGAGAAAGCTGGCCTAGGAGTTTCTTATGAAGATGGCAACATGGGAAAAACTCAGGGATATGGCAATATCAATCTTGGGAATGTCATCATTGAAAAAGTAGCTCTAGTCTCAGGACTTAAACACAACCTGCTGAGTGTTAGTCAAATCTGTGACAGAGGTTATTATGTGGATTTCTTTGAAGAACACTGTGAAGTTGTAAGCAAATCTATAGGAAAAGTTGTTCTAAAGGGATATAGACATGGTAACATTTATGAAGCCAAGATTTCAACAAGTTCTGATGGTTTTGCAATCTGTGTGTTAAGCAGAGCATCAATTGAGGAAAGCTGAGATTGGAACAAGAAACTCTCTCATTTAAATTTCAACAATATAAATGAACTAGTCAAGAAAGATTTTGTGAGAGGACTGCCAAAATCAGTATTTGCTCCTGATGGCCTTTGTGATTCATGTCAAAAGGCATGTTAGATATATTTGATAATGTCATGGCTAATATGTTTTATGTTTAGCTTTCAGATCTTACTTGAACAGGATAAATCAGTACTTAACTGTTGATCAGTACTTATACTGGAAGTCAGGACTTAAGGATATCAGTACGTATGTTATCAGGAGATAATCATCAGAAGATAGATATCAGAACTTAAGTGCTGAAGGACAATCAGATAAGGACAGTAGCTGATTAAAGGAAAGAAGATCAAGATAAACATAAGAAGAGATATGCATGAAGAAGGAATTTTGTAAAGAATGGAATACTTGGAAGAAAAGATATCTGATTGATATATTTTAGGAAGCAGAATTATATTCCATATCAATTAGCGATTATCTTGTAACTGTGTAGTATATAAACACAGATATGGGGTTTACACTAAAAGTGTTATCATTATTAGAGAAGATTATTCATTGTAACCCTAGCAGCTCTCATGATATTTGTTCATCACTGAGAGGTAACAGTTCCATACTGTAACAGAGTTTATTGTTTCAATAAAGTTTGTTTTCTGTTACTTAAGTTCTTAAAGTTCGATTTGAGTGTACTATACACTGTATTCACCCCCTCTACAGTGTGTGTGTGACCTAACAATTGGTATCAGAGCCTATCTGTTAACATACATACAGTTAAAGATCCAAACACAATCATGTCGGACACAGAAACTCCAACTAAGCCTACCAAAACTAAGGAATCACTAAAGACACAAATTCAGAGTCGGTATGAGACCATCAGAGTTCCCATACTGAGACCATCTGAATATCCCATATGGAAGGTAAGGATGACCATGTTCCTGGAAGCAACAGATCCAGAATACCTTGATAGAATCAAGGAAGGCCCTCACAAACCAACCAAGCTTGCAGTTGCAGTTGCAGATGAAGCAGCAAAGACCGTACCAAAAGAGAAGAGTGATTATACTGTTGAAGACATAGCATCAATTGCTAAGGATGCTAAGGTACGACACTTACTGCATAGTGTCATTGATAATGTAATGTCAAACAGGGTAATCAACTGCAAGACTGCTAAGGAGATATGGGATGCTCTGGAAACAAGGTGTTAGGGAACTGACACAATTAAGAAGAACAGGAAGACAATACTCACTCAAGAGTATGAACACTTTGACTCAAAGACTAATGAGTCATTGAATGATTTATATGATAGATTTGTCAAACTTTTGAATGATTTGTCATTGGTTGATAAAGAGTATTATCTTGAAGATTCAAACCTTAAGTTCCTGTTAGCTCTTCCTGAATGCTGGGATTTGAAGGCAACAATAATAAGAGACAACTACAATCTTGATGAAACAACTCTTGACGAAATCTATGGAATGCTCAAGACTCATGAGCTGGAGATGGAACAAAGAAGCAAGAGGAAAGGAGGAAAGTCAAAGACAGTTGCTCTTAAGGCTGAAGAAGAATTCCCCAAAGCAGCTTCCTCAAAGAAAGACAAGGGTAAAGCTCTTTTCATAAAGTCTGATACTGAGTCATCAAGTTCTGAGAGTGATGATGACTCAGATTCTGAAAGCTTGCCTGAGACTGATGCTGATGAGGAGATGATGAAGCTGTGTGCTCTTATGGTGAAAGGAATCACAAAGATTGCATACAGGAAGTTCAGGAAGGGAAAGAAGTTTTCCAGGAAAGGCATAAGTTCTGATAAAAAGAATTTCAGAAGATCTGAAGGTAGAGGAGGAAAGTCTGACAGAGGAGATTACACCAATGTTAAATGCTATAACTGTGGTGAGAAAGGCCACATATCTCCTGACTACAAGAATGTAAAGGGTGACAAAGGCAAGGCTCTTGTCACAAAGCAGAAAAGCTGGACAGACACCTCAGACTCTGAAAGTGAGGAAAACTATGCATTGATGGCAAATGCTGATAAAGAAAGTGCTGAGAGCAGTTCTGAAGCTGCTGAAACAAAGGTACCTCAGACTACTTATGCTTTTCATACTGATGATATTAATGAGTTGAGAAGATATCTTAAAACCATGTTTGTTAGTTATAGAGATCAAACTTTAACATGTGAAAGATTAACTTCTGAAAATCTTGCATTTAAGAAAAGAAATGATTTCTTAGAAAAAGAGTTAGTCATGTTCCATCAAACTCAGAAGGATAGAGATGATGCTTTTTATGTTAGGAATGAAGTGCTAAAATTAAATGAATCTCTAAAAACTGAGTTAGAAAAGGAAAGAGAGATTATCAGGACTTGGACTAACTCTGGCAAAACAACTCAAAATTTGCTAAGTAGTGGAAACTGGAAAGAGGGCTTAGGTTATGGAGAAGATAAGAAAGATAAAGGAACTGAAGAAATTAAGTCTGTTGATAAGCAAAAGTCAAAGTTAAAACCTGTTAAGTTTGTAATTGTAAAGTCTGAAAATGAAAAATCAGAAGTTACAAAGGAATCAACTTCTGACAAACTAAAACAGGAAAAGACAGCTGAAGTGAACATAGGCTTAATGACAAAGAAGCAGCTTAAGCATAAGCTGAAAGATGTCAAGAATGCAAACAAGGTAAAATCACCTAGGAAAAATAGGAATGGAAAGGAAGGTGTGAATAAAAGTAATGATTATAAACCTGTTCCTGATGCTCCTAGGAAAACATGTCATAACTGTGGAAGTTCTAACCATCTAGCTTCTTTTTGCAGGAAGAATAAGAATATTAACTCCTTACCTTCAAAATCAGGAGTTAAGAGTCAGTCTGTTAGATACAAACCACAAAATCCTTGTTTTCACTGTGGTAGTTTATGACATTCCATTTATACTTGTAAGGAATATCATAGTTTGTACTATGATTATTATCAAATAAAACCTTCTTTGAAGAAAGTTTCCATTGTTCCTTCTAGTGTAAATTCTGATTCAAAGTCTGATAGTGTAAGTTCTGATAAGAAAAATGTTAACATAAACTCTGATGCTAAATCCGCTACAAATGTTAACAAACTTAATAAGGCCAAAGGATCCAAGCAAGTTTGGGTCCTTAAAATTAATAATTAGTGGTCTTTGTGATTGCAGGGCAACAGGAAAAATATTCTAGTTCTGGACAGTGGATGTTCAGGACATATGACTGGAAATAAGGCCCTGCTATCAGACTTTGTGGAGAAAGCTGGCCCAAGTGTTTCTTATGGAGATGGCAACATTGGAAAAACATTGGGATATGGCAATATCAATCTTGGAAATGTCATAATTAAACAAGTAGCTCTAGTCTCAGGACTTAAACACAACCTACTGAGTATAAGTCAAATCTGTGACAGAGGTTATCATGTTGATTTCTTTGAAGAACACTGTGAAATTGTAAGTAAATCTAAAGGCAAAGTTGTTCTGAAAGGATATAGGCGTGGTAACATTTATGAAGCTAAGCTTTCAACAAGTACTGATGGTTCTGCAATCTGTCTGATGAGTAGAGCATCAATTGAAGAAAGCTGGAATTTGCATAAGAAACTCTCTCATTTAAATTTCAACAATATAAATGAACTGGTCAAGAAAGATCTTGTGAGAGGATTGCCAAACACAGTATTTGCTCCTGATGGTCTTTGTGATTCATGTCAGAAAGCCAAACAAAGAAAATCTTCATTCAAGAGCAAGACTGAATCATCAATTCTTGAGCCTTATCATCTACTACATGTTGATCTATTTGGTCCAGTAAATGTCATGTCCATTGCAAAGAAGAAGTATGCGTTGGTCATAGTGGATGAGTTCACCAGATACACATGGGTGTATTTCTTGCATACAAAAAGTGAAACTGCATCAACCTTGATTGATCATATCAAACATCTGGATAAAATGGTCAAAGATTCTGTGAAAGTTTTAAGGAGTGATAATGGCACTGAGTTCAAGAATTTGATAATGGAAGAGTTCTGCAAAAGCCATGGAATAAAGCAGGAATTTTCTGCTCCTGGAACTCCACAGCAAAATGGAGTTGTTGAAAGGAAGAATAGAACTCTCATTGAAGCTGCACGTACAATGCTTGAAGAAGCAAAGCTTCCAACCTATTTCTGGGCTGAAGCTGTGCAGACTGCTTGTTTTACTCAAAATGCAACACTCATTAACAAGCATGGAAAAACACCATATGAGATGGTGAAGAAAAAGAAGCCAAATCTGAAATATTTTCATGTATTTGGATGCAAGTGTTTTGTTCTCAAGACTCATCCTGAACAGCTATCAAAGTTTGATCTAAAAGCTGATGAAGGAATCTTTGTTGGATATCCACTTTCCATAAAAGCCTTTAGAGTCTATAATTTGAGAACAAAAGTGGTCATGGAATCTATCAATGTCTCTTTTGATGACAAAAAGATTACTGGTCTTGAAGATTTTATTAACCATGATCAGCTGAGATTTGAAAATGAAGACTCAAATTCTGATACAGAAAATCCTGACAGTCTAAGTCCTGATACTCTAAACTCTGATGGATTAAACTCTGATGTTATTGAAACTGTGGAGACTACGTCAAAGGAAGATGCACCTATGCAGGGGAATCATACTCAAGATCCTACCACATCTCAAGAAACATCAGAACATGCATCTGGCTCTTCAAGTTCTGATTCGTCAAGTTCTGATAAGCCAAGTTCTGATAGTGCTGAAAATCTAAATACTGAAGAATCCAACTCAGAGAGCATAGTTTCAGGGGGAGCATCAGAAAATGAAAATGAAAATAGCATGGATCATGGGGGAGCATCCAGTTCTAGAGAAAACCTTCCATCTGCAAGGAAGTAGACAAAATCACATACACCTGATTTGATAATTGGAAATCCTGATGCAGGTGTCAGAACTAGAACAGGTACTTCAAATGAATGTCTTTACAATTCTTTTCTCTCTCAGACTGAGCCAAAGAAAGTGGAAGAATCTCTTCAAGATGCTGATTAGGTACAAGCAATGCAGGAAGAGTTGAATGAATTTGAAAGAAACAAAGTCTGGACCCTAGTGCCAAGACCAAAGAATAGATCTGTTGTTGGTACAAAGTGGGTATTCAGAAATAAAACTGACAGTGATGGCATAATTACAAGGAATAAGGCAAGGCTGGTTGTAAAAGGATATTCTCAACATGAGGGAATTGATTATGATGAAACATTTGCACCAGTTGCTAGGTTAGAAGCCATAAGGATATTCTTGGCTTATGCTGCTCACAAAAAGTTTACTGTCTTTCAAATGGATGTGAAAAGTGCTTTTCTCAATGGAGAATTGGAGGAGGAGGTATATGTTGAACAACCTCCAGGTTTTGTAGATACCAAACATCCAGATTATGTCTACAGGCTTGATAAAGCACTTTATGGACTTAAGCAAGCTCCTAGAGCATGGTATGAGACTTTAGCTCAGTTTCTTCTGGAAAGTGGATTCAATTGAGGGACAATAGACAAAACACTGTTCTACCTCAACCATGGAAAGGACTTACTTCTGGTCCAGATTTATGTTGATGATATCATTTTTGGATCTACAAATGACAAACTTTGCAAAAAGTTTGCCAAACTAATGCAGTCAAGATATCAGATAAGTATGATGGGGGAACTTAGCTATTTTCTGGGCCTTCAAGTCAAGCAGAATGACGAAGGCACTTTTATCTGTCAAACCAAGTACACCAGAAACTTGCTGAAGAAATTTGGAATGCAAGATTGTTCCAGTGCATCCACTCCAATGGCCACTGCGACAAAACTGGATAAGGATACCTGTAAATCAGTAGATATTACTGACTACAGAGGTATGATTGGCTCTCTACTCTATCTAACTGCTAGTAGACCTGATATCATGTATGCTACCTATCTTTGTGCAAGATTTCAAGCAGATCCAAGAGAACCTCACTTAACAGCTGTAAAAAGAATCTTTAAGTATCTCAAAGGAACAGCTGCTCTGGGATTATGGTATCCTAGAGAATCAGATTTTAAACTAATAGGTTACTCAGATGCAGATTTTGCAGGTTGCAAAATTGACAGGAAAAGCACAAGTGGAAGCTGCCAATTTCTTGGAGGCAGATTGGTTTCTTGGTACAGCAAGAAACAAAAGTCAATTTCCACATCAACTGCAGAAGCAGAGTATATTGCTGCAGGAAGCTGTTGTGCACAGATTCTTTGGATGAAGAATCAGTTACTGGATTATGGGTTAACATATTTCAAAATCCCTATTTACTGTGATAATCAAAGTGCTATTGCTATGACAGGTAATCCAGTTCAACACTCAATGACAAAGCACATCAGCATCAGGTACCACTTCATCAGGGAACATGTGGATGAAGGTACAGTGGAATTGCATTTTGTTCCCACAGATCAGCAACTAGCAGATATCTTCACAAAACCACTGTGTGAAGCTACTTTTACAAGATTGGTAAATGAACTTGGAATGGTTTCAGAAGAGAATGGAGTTTCTTCTTTGATTGCATCACCAAAGCTTTTGGGAACAAATGTTCAAATTTTGATGCTATCCCAATTCTGAGTCAGCACATAGGGTATGCTATTATTCATGAAACTCATTTTGATTTTGCAACTGGAATAATTGGTTTTATTAGGGATAGGATGACAGAGGATCGAGATGTTGTTTATTTTGCTAGATTCTGTCAACTTATTTACACTTATTGTACTGATGAACCTCATTTAGTCAGCACTCAAACCCCACCTTTTAAGGTTACAAAATGATACTTTAATGACCTGGTAAATGCTGATACTAAGAAAAAAGTGGTTAGACCATTACAGATTCCTAAGTCTGTAAAACAGATCCTAGTAAATGTTGATCCTGATACGTATAGATCTATTTAATCTGATGTCCAACCAACTCCAAACACCCAAAATACATCAACCTCAGTACCTACCTCTCATTCTACTCAACCTACCCTCAGAACATATCTCAAATCCTATCTCTCCACTTCACATACTGCTCAACCTTCATCTTCAGCACCTACTGTGAAGCCTTCATCTTCCAAGCCAAAGAGGACAAAGAATGTTCCTCAAACATCTCAAAAGAGAAGGAGGATTGCATTGAGAGATGAATCTGATTCTGAGGAACAGGTTTCTTATAGAGAACCTGTTATTTCTGAAGCTGAGAAAGAGATTTCTCAGAAGGATTCTGAAATTGGGGGTTCTAGGCTTCTCAAGAGGCTTAGACGAATGACAGTTCCTGAAACTCCCAAGGAATCCAAATCAACAAGGAAGTACAAGAAACAGAGGGCACAAAGGCCAGTTTCAGATGATGAAGAGGAAGCAGCTAAGGAAGGGGATCAGGAATCTCTGATCTCACAAGACAAGGAATTTGCTCCAGTCACTTCTTCTCTATCAACTCCATCTCAGGAAGCTGTATCTGACAAGGCTAACTCACCATCTGTGTCTCTTGTTGATCCAGGCACAAGTGCTGATATTGATGTTCAACACTTGGTTATGTCTGAAGTATTTCTCTTAGAAGCTCCAACAACAAATAATCCTTCCACAACACCTGTTACTGATGTTGTTCAAACTCCAGAGTTATCAACAACACCTTCTCTGCATCAAGATGCTGATGATCAGACTTTAGGTGAGCATCAGGATATGGCTGTTGATCAGAACTTAGTATCAGATCAGCAATTAGAGGATGCTGAAGCCTCCATTGCTACTCACACTGTTGTCTTATCAGAAGATACTGATTCTTTAAGTTCTGATGCTGCAAATGCTGGAGATACTGGTAAAACTGCTCCAACTATAGATGCTGATGAAGCAGGTCCTTCCGGACATACTCCTCAACAGACTCTTCCTAAGTCTGAACTGGTAAAGAAGTTTGTTACCGGGGATGCACCAGTACCTTGGAGTGAAACTCCTACAGGTCAGGAGTGGACTAAGGAATGGAACTCAGTTTCATGTGTTCCAACTGCAATACATCTTGCTGAGCACTTGACTAAAGCTGATGAAATGTTAAATTCTGATGATTTAAAAACCCAGCTTAGAGACACTGCATTGAGTATTAAACATCTACAAGGTCTTCATTCAACTACTCATGCAGAGCTACACAAGATTCAGGAGAACTTTATCAAACAAGAACAAGTTTGGAAAATTGATAAGAAAAAGTTCTTTCAACCTACCATTGACAGGATTGCTTATATTGAGAAAACTCAAGAGAAACAACAAGCTCAGATTGATGAAATTCTGACAAATCAAGCTTCTCAGCAATCGTAACTTACTGAAATCCAATCCTCAGTGGAATTACTTATCTCTCTTTTACTACCTGCTGATGCCAAAAAGGGGGAGAAGGTAATTAAGTCCAAATGTAACACTAACAAGACACTGCAAGGAAAGGATGATGGAAATGATGATCAAGGATACTCTGGAATGGGTAGCGGTCATAGTCAAGGTAGAAGGTTTACATCAAGACAAGCTAGTCACAGGACAAGTTCTGATACTGGGAAAAGAATAAGTTCTGCTGCTGGTAAAAGGATAAGTTCTGATGAACTTCTAGATCTTGATGAGGAAATGTCAAGACAGTTATTTCTTCAAGAAAATCCAGGAATGGACTTGGAAAGTTTAAAGGAAGAAGAAGCTAGACTTAAATCAGAGAAAGTCACATCTAAATCTGAAGCTTCTGATAAAAATTCACTTCCAAAACTCAAAGGCATTGTGATCAAAGAAAGGACACATACTGAAGCAACGTTAGCTAGATCACAACCACAGATAGATCCAAGATCCAAGGGTAAAGAAAAGGTTGGTGAACCTATCAAGGTTTATGTACCTCCTGAGGAAGAAGAAATTACTGATGAAAAGGATGATCTTGCTCTGACTTCAAGAAAAGTTCTTAAAACAACCTCTGACATGGCTCAAGTTGTTCAGAGTCAAGAAATTGTAAGTTCTGATATTCAGAAGAAGCAAGTAACCTCTGATAGAGCTCAAGTTAACTTGATATCAGAAAATAGATCAAAGACACTCTTACCAGGATTCACTAAAGCAAAATAGACTCAATCTTTGAAGACTACTGCAAGTGGTTTTGAAGCAAGAGTAGTTACTGGAAAGGAAGCTAGAGATAAAACTGGATTGGGAAGTGCTGATGAAAGAAGAGTACACAACACTACCAATGATCCAACTTTCTTGAGTGAACCAGGAATTGGAGCAACTCCTGAGAGATTGAATCAACTGGAATCTGTACAGATGGTTTACCATACCTACTTGAAAGAATACATCATGTTGTATTTCATGACAGATGGTAGGGTTTATCATATAAGACAAAATGCCATTCCATTGAAGTATTTTGAAAAATTGGAGCATGTACTTTTCTTACTTCAAGTGGATGACAGAATAACAGAGACTGCTGCAAACTACTTAAAAGAACAGATTCAGAGACAGAAAAGGCTTTATTCTGTTAAGTCTGACAGCATATATGTTCCAAAGTACAGAGATCACAATGGTGATATTGTTGATATGAAGCCTAATACTGCACAGATTAGAACATATATGCTGTATTAAGGGACTTGAATTCAATCTGGAGTCTGATAAAGCTTATGTCATAAGACTAGATCAGGAGTTAAGAAAAGCAAAGATCAATGATCTCAGAGCTGCAATCTTTCAAACTGGTGAAGATACTGTAGAGCTTAAAGATGTTAAAAGGAGAATGATTGATGAACTAAGATATGCTGATAAATGTTTGTTGAAGAACTATCTCAGAACAACTCCTGACATCAGAGAGATCAGAAAATGATGAAGCCAAGTCGAAGATCTACAACTGCTTAAATTCTGATATTTATATAGACTGAAGTTGTTATCAGAAGTTGAAATTGGTAAAAGCTTTAAGGATTGTAAGTTGTAGTTATCTAGTCTAATTTTCATGCATTTGTACTTAATATTTTTGACATCATCAAATATCTGTTAAACTTGTATATTATGTTAATTTACAAGTTGGGGGAGATTGTTAGATATATTTGATAATGTCATGGCTAATATGTTTTATGTTTAGCTTTCAGATCTTACTTGAACAGGATAAATCAGTACTTAACTGTTGATCAGTACTTATACTGGAAGTCAGGACTTAAGGATATCAGTACGTATGTTATCAGGAGATAATCATCAGAAGATAGATATCAGAACTTAAGTGCTGAAGGACAATCAGATAAGGACAATTGCTGATTAAAGGAAAGAAGATCAAGATAAACATAAGAAGAGATATGCATGAAGAAGGAATTCTGTAAAGAATGGAATACTTGGAAGAAAAGATATCTGATTGATATATTTTAGGAAGCAGAATTATATTCCATATCAATTAGCGATTATCTTGTAACTGTGTAGTATATAAACACAGATATAGGGTTTACACTAAAAGTGTTATCATTATTAGAGAAGATTATTCATTGTAACCCTAACAGCTCTCGTGATATTTGTTCATTACTGAGAGGTAACAGTTCCATACTGTAACAGAGTTTATTGTTTCAATAAAGTTTGTTTTCTGTTACTTAAGTTCTTAAAGTTTGATTTGAGTGTACTATACACTGTATTCACCCCCTCTACAGTGTGTGTGTGACCTAACAAGGCAAAACAAAGAAAATCTTCATTCAAGAGCAATACTGAATCTTCAATTCTTCAGTCTTATCACCTACTACATGTTGATCTATTTGGTCCAGTGAATATCATGTCTATTGCAAAGAAGAAATATGTTATGGTCATAGTAGATGAGTTTACCAGATACACATGGGTGTATGCATCTATCTTGATTGATCATGTCAAACAACTGGATAGTTGGTCAAAGACTTTGTGAAATTCATAAGAAGTGATAATGGCACTGAGTTCAAGAATTTGATCATGGAAGAGTTCTACAAAGAACATGGAATAAAGCAGGAATTTTCTGCTCCTGGAACTCCACAATAAAATGGAGTTGTTGAAAGAAAGAATAGAACTCTTATTGAAGCTGCACGAACTATGCTTGATGAAGCAAAGTTACCAACCTACTTTTGGGCTGAAGCTGTGCAGACTGCTTATTTTACTCAGAATGCAACACTTATCAACAAGCATGGAAAGACACCATATGAGATGGTGAAGAAAAAGAAGTCAAATCTGAAGTACTATCATGTATTTGGATGCAAATGTTTTGTTCTTAAGACTCATCCTGAACAGCTATCCAAATTTGATCTAAAAGCTGATGAAGGAATCTTTGTTGGATATCCACTTTCCACAAAAGCCTTCAGAGTCTACAATTTAAGAACAAGGGTAGTCATGGAATCTATCAATGTCTCTTTTAATGATAAGAGGATTACTGGACTTGAAGATTTCAATGATCATGATCAGCTGAGATTTGAGAATGAAGTTTTAAATTATGATTCTGTAAATTCTGATAGTCTAAATCCTGATACTGCAAACTCTGATGGGTTAAACTCTGATGTTATTGAAACTGTGGTGACAACGCCAAAGGAAAATGCACCTATGCAGGGAGAGCATACTGAAGATCCAACCACATCTCAAGAAGCATCAGAACCTAGAATAGGCTCTTCAAGTTCTGATTCGTCAAGTTCTGATGGGCCAAGTTCTGATAATTCTGGAAACTTAAATTCTGAAGAATCCAACTCAGAGAGCATAATTTCAGGGGGAGCATCAGAAAATGTTGATGGAGACAGCATGGATCATGGGGGAGCATCCAGTTCTAGAGATCACCTTCCATCTAAAAGGAAGTGGACTAAAGCACATACATCTGACTTGATTATTGGAGATCCTGAAGCAGGTATTAGAACTAGAACAACAACATTAAATGAATGTCTCTATCATTCTTTTCTTTCTCAGGCTAAACCAAAGAAAGTGGAAGAAGCTCTTTAAGATGCTGATTGGGTGCAAGCAATGCAGGAAGAGTTAAATGAATTTGAAAGAAATAAAGTCTGGACCCTGGTGCCAAGACCAAGAGAACCTCACTTAACAGCTGTGAAAAGAATTTTCAAGTACCTTAAGGGTACAGCTGATCTAGGATTGTGGTATCCTAGGGAATCAGACTTTAAGCTAATAGGTTACTTAGATGCAGATTTTGCAAGGTGCATAATTGACAGGAAAAACACAAGTGGAAGCTGCCAATTTCTAGGAGGCAGATTAGTTTCTTGGTTTAGCAAGAAACAAAAGTCAATTTCCATATCAACTACAGCGGCAGAGTACATTACTGCAGGAAGCTGTTGTGCACAGATTCTTTAGATAAAGAATCAGTTACTGGATTATGGGTTAGAATTTTCTAAAATCCCTATTTACTGTGATAATCAAAGTGCTGTTGCTATGACAGGTAATCCAGTTCAACACTCAATGATAAAGCACATCAGCATTAGGTACCACTTCATAAGGGAACATGTGATGGAAGGTGTTAGGACGATAACACGCGCTAATAATACACGCAAGTATACGCGTTCGCAAGTAATATAGAATACTTTCTAGTTCGTTCCCACAGAGATTTAGACTAATTATGTTCAATTAACACTTACTCACCAATGTATGATTACTTCTCAATGTCAAGACAATAACACGTAGATTTGATTAACTAATTATTAACTACGAGAATTAAACACTTAATAAACAATATTAAACACACATGAGATCATAACTTCATTACTACTTCCTTCAATAGTTATTGTTATTACCCTTAGCATGTAACAGTGATGATATTAATCGAACAACACGAAACTGATAAAAGCCAACTTTCATTGTACTAATACCATTCTACCAAGCATCCACAATTAAGATAGAAGTTGAATAGGCATCAATTATGTTGAGACCCTATATGTCTACAGAATTTGACAACATAACGATTTAAGCACAAGTTATTCCTTATGATTACACAGGGCAAGTAAAACGGTTAGAGTTACCCACTAATCATGCATACACATACATGAACCTATGCTAGCATGGCAAGTTCTAAACCTCAAGATCCACCGTCGCTTCACAATAGATTAACACCCTATCTTATATGTTCGCGACACACATAAGATGAACAAGCACAACCAATACTAGATATCATACAATCATCACACACTAAGGTATTAAACAACTAACTAAAGAATTCCATAGCAAATCCGTTACGACCCCATGATCACGATTAGCCCATGATAGAACCCATCGTTACCATGGGTTCATATGAAAACATGATAATAACATACAAGAATAATTAAATAAACTACTTATATTAAACCAGAGTACGTCACGAGAGTAAATAGGTTCAAAGTAAAAAAATCCTAGCATCCACTGTTACAACGAAATAAAGAATCACAAGAAACTATGCTTCCTCTTCGTTGTGATGTGCTAAAACGATCTTCTTCCTTATCTCCTTGCTCCTCGATTGATACTACGATTTAACACACGTGAAACGTCTCTGAAAACTACTTATATAGATGTCCCACAAAACCCAGCTATCTCAGAAGTCGGAAGCTCAACAGAATTAGGAGTCTAAAAATAATTATTTAATTTTACGCCCCTGAGCGGGCGCTCAGCAATCCTGAGCGGGCGCTCAGCTTCCTTCGCGGTCGCTCAGCAGAGCTGAGCGGGCGCTCAGACCCCTTCTGGAAAATACTCTGTTTTTGCTCCTGTTCTTTGCTGCAATCTGCTCCTAACTTCCCACTTGCAATGCCAAACACATGCCAAGGCTTATTCTTGATGAAATCACTCCACAAATACAAGTAATACCCTGAAATACACAAACACTAGAAAAACGCATCAAATACACAAAATACTTGATTTCAAGACATCAATTCAAGCTATTATAAAACGTTCTAAGTGGTATAAAATGCCACTTATCACACCCCCAAACTTAAATTGATGCTTGTCCTCAAGCATCGCAGACTCAAAAACAAAACAAAAACATGCATGAATGCAATCTATATGAAATACAGCGATTCCCCTTACTACGACCAAACCAACCAACTTACGACATCTCAACAAATGCAATTAGGCGAATAAAGATCAATCAAATCATGCAAACTAACATAGAGCCAGAAATGTGGTATATGCAAATGCTTAACAGATATGCTTCGAAACTAGATCAATAACTCAACTATCCTCAAGGTAATCACATGATTATACGAAGAATAAATTTTAGGCACAAAATGACATATAACACTTCAAGATTATTGGAGCTTATTACGGAATCATGCTTATTATTTAACACAACAATAATGCTTATTTGACCGTGCAATGAGTGAGGTCCACAAAAGACTTATACAATGGCATCCATTTAGCGAGCGTTAGGTTAGTGGATCCCAGACTATAAAAGCCTTAGGTCACTAGGCACAAAGTCCCCTAAGAACTTAATAGCTCGAATACCAAAGAGCCCACTCATGATCAATTATGCATTAACTCTTTATTTTTTTTCTTTTCTCTTTATTTTTTTATTTTATATATATATATATATATATTTTTTTCTTTCTTTCTATTTTTCTGAGCAGGTGCATTTCACTCCATCTTGCTCAACCCTAGACTACTCACATAAAAATACGAGCTGGCTACTAGCCATTTGACGCCTACCTACAATTAGCAATGAATTCTAATTTTTACTCCAATTTTTCTTTTCATGCCTTTTATCACTAAGAACCTATTATAAATTCTAAGCATAATCAATAGATTAACCTTGAAAACCATCACACCATGACAACAATATAATCCTTAAGTATTCTCTAAGATTTAGTGAAATTATAAGTGTTTCTAGCATGCATGTCAACCTACAAGACTCAATATCACTCCAACGCTATCACTACACTCGCATTAATATCACAAATCAATTGGTAAAGCAACGCAAAAGGGATCATGGTAAATGCATGGGCTAAATGGCATGATAAATAAAACTATAAAGTAAAATAAAATATAAAAACTATATGGCAAAAATATGCAATTATATGAGCTAAACTATCATGAATATGCAATTATATGACACACACACACAAAATATTCCTTAACTACGACCCCCAAACTTAAAATTTTCACTGTCCCCAGTGAAGGTAGTAGAAAGGAATATAGGGTATACCTACTCGGAGAAATCATCATCATCACCCTCAGAGGGTGGAGTATCAGGAGGCGGATACGCAGAGTCCTCACCAAAAACAGGCCACTGGATGTCAGCTCCAAGGCCTCTAAAAGCAGTCCCAAGTGCAAGGGTGAGCTCCTGAGCAAACCTGCTCTGCATCTCGTACATAGCATCCATCCTCCTTGACAGCATCCTATACTGGGCATCAGCCATCCCAGCACCCTCCTGAGCTCTAGAAGAGCCCGCCTCATCACGGCCCGGTCTCGCCATGGTAGCACCAGCTGCTGGACGCTCTCCTGGAAGACGATAACCCAGCCCATGCTCCTCGGGCTCTCCACCAGTCCACTCCTACATCGCATTCAGAGTCCCGGAATCAATCGGAGCGGCCGACAGCTGCAACTGCTCGTGAGAAGGCCACCGAACTCCCACTGCTCGACAAAGCTTTGTAACAATAGATGCATAAGGGATGTTCATGTGCTTCGCTCCCCTCAAAAACTTTAGAATTCCTTGGTAGATGAACTTACCAAGGTCCACATAGTACTCTTCATTCAAAATACCCCATAACAACTGTGCTCGCTCAACTGTAATCTCATGTGCATGTGAAGTAGGCAGAATATTAGCACAAATAAATGCATTCCATGCACGGGCATACCTATTCATCGCAATCGCCGGAAAATGATGATAATCATTAGTCCCAGTCTTGAACGTCCAAACCGTGCCCGGCCTACAGAGAGTAGCACAAATCAAGTCCAAGTCAAAATCTTCAGCAGTCTTCTCATTCCAATTCTCCTCCGTGGGCTTCCTCTGTCGCTGCCCAATTACACGGCGAATCGCCTCAGGATGATAATCCACTGTCAGCCCCCGTACAACAGAAAACTCATTCTTTTCAGCTTTCGTGTTCGCATAGAACTCGCGAACCACGCTCATCGGAACTACCTCTGGTGACTCACAGAAAGAAATCCACCCCTTTTCAGCAATCATTGGCAACAATTCACCATCCCTCCCCGATGGTAAGAATCCCCTCTCCTTCAAAATCGGCTTACTCAGAAGCCTGGTATACTCCTCCTCAGCAGCCCTATCAAACAAACGAGGTCTCGCAGCAGTATCCCTCGAAGAATCAGCAGTAGGAACAATGTTGTTGCTATCAATAGTCCTGGATCTCTTGGGTGCCATTGAAACTGAGAAAAAGTGCTTAAGCTTTGTGTTTCTGAAAATAGGAGAGAGTTTTAAGGTTGAAAGTGTATGGGGGAGTATATGGAATAGTTGTATGTATATATAGGGTAGAGATTAGGTTAAAATTTGATTAGGAATGTGGTCGAGGGTTAAAAACGTGGGTAATGGGAAAATAATTCGTGGGTAGTGGGTTTGTGTTTGTGTTTTTGTATTTTCTGATTTTTTTGGATTTTTCTAAGGCTTAAAAAAAATTCAGACAATCGGGCCCTGAGCGGTCGCTCAGCAGAGCTGAGCGGGCGTTCAGCTTGCTGAGCGGGTGCTCAGCAGAGCTGAGCGGGCGCTCGGCTTGCTGAGCGGGTGCTCAGCAGAGCTGAGCGGGCGCTCGGCTTGCTGAGCGGGTGCTCAGGAACCTTCTGGAATTTTTTTTTCTTGCCCTGATTTTTCTGATTTTTTGTGGTTTTGGATAAGTTACTAACTTCTAAGGTTTCTATAGTCACAAATCATGGGTTGCCTCCCAAGAAGCGCTTCTTTTTCGTCATTAGCTTGACATAGGGTACTTCACTCAAGTTGACAATAAAACGGCACTAACCACTTCCCGGTTTGCCGTGTCCCCATAGTAATGCTTCTAACGCTGACCATTAACCTTGAATGCTTGGCCCAGATCATTCTCAAAAATCTCCACCGCTCCATGTGGAAACACAGTTTTGACAATAAAAGGTCCAGACCACCTTGATTTCAACTTTCCAGGAAAAAGTCGGAGATGAGAGATGAATAAAAGAACTTGCTGCCCCGACACAAATGACTTAGGATGTAGCTTCCTGTCGTGCCACCTTTTCACTTTTTTCTTGTATATTTTGTTGTTCTCGTACGCTTGTAGTCGAAATTTATCAAGTTCATTTAACTGAAACATTCACTTCTTTCCAGCTGCATCTAGATCAAGGTTCAACTTCTTCAACGCCCAATAAGCCTTATGCTCAAGCTCCGCAGGTAAATGACATCCCTTACCATAAACAAGTTGAAACGGGGACATCCCAATTGGAGTCTTGTATGCTGTTCTGTAAGCCCAAACAACTTCATCGAGCTTTAAAGACCAATCCTTCCTTGACGGACAAACAACTTTCTCTAGAATACGCTTGATCTCTCTATTAGACACTTCCGCTTGACCATTCGTTTGAGGATGATAGGCAGTAGCAACACGATGATTCACATTATAGCGCTGCATCATAGAAGTGAACTTACGGTTGCAGAAATGCGACCCCTCATCACTTATGATTACTCGTGGCGTTCCAAACCTTGTGAAAATCTGCTTATGAAGAAAATTCAGCACTACCTTTGCATCATTTGTCGGTAGAGCCTTGACTTCTACCCATTTTGAGACATAATCGATTGCCAGCAAGATGTACTGATTATTGCAGGACGAGATAAATGGCCCCATGGAATCGATTCCCCAAATATCAAAGACCTCGACTTCAAGCATCACATTTAACGACATCTCATCCTTCCTTGTAAGATTCCCCACTCTTTGGCAACGATCACACCTTAAAATGAACTGATGAGCATCCTTAAAAAAATAGGCCAGAAAAAACCTGCTTGCAGAATACGAGCTGCCGTCTTTTTACCACCATAATGTCCACCATAAACTATGGAGTGGCAATCTCGTAATATCCCCTCCGTCTCACAGAATGGGATACATCTCCTGATGATCTGGTCAACTCCTTGTCTAAACAAATACGGTTCATCCCACATATACCACTTCACCTCATGCAGAAACTTCTTCTTTTGAGCTGTATTCATATTAGGAGGCATTATATTGCTGACAAGATAGTTCACAATATCTGCGAACCACGGCTCTTCTTCCCGAACTGTGAACAACTGCTCATCCGGAAAAGATTCGCTGATCAATGTCTTATCATGTGAAGTAGAATCGAGATTCTCCAATCTAGAGAGATGGTCAGCTACTTGATTCTTAGTACCTTTTCGATCCTTAATCTCTAACTCAAATTCCTGTAGCAAGAGCACCCAACGAATAAGTCTAGGCTTCGAATCCTTCTTGGAAACCAAATAGCGAATGGCCGCATGATCAGTGAACACTGTCACCTTTGTCCCAAGTGAATAAGATCGAAATTTTTCGAAACCAAAGACTATAGCCAAGAGCTCCTTCTCAGTAGTGGTGTAGTTCATTTGAGCTCCATTTAAAGTCTTACTAGCATAGTAGACCATATGAAAGAGATTATTCTTGCGCTGCCCAAGAACTGCGCCCACCGTATAATCACTCACATCACACATCATCTTAAAAGGCTCTGTCCAATCAGGTTCCGTAATAACTGGTGCAGTTATCAAACTCTTCTTGAGAGTCTCGAATGCCGTCAAGCATTCATCATCAAATTTGAAAGGCACATCCTTCTCGAGCAAGTTGCACAAAGGCTTAGATATCTTCGAGAAGTCCTTAATGAAACGCCGATAAAAACCCGCATGGCCAAAAAAACTACGGATTCCTTTCACAAAAACAGGTGGTGGAAGATTTTCAATGACTCCCACCTTGGCTTTGTCCACCTCAAGACCCTTGCTAGAGACCTTATTCCCAAGAATAATGCCTTCACACACCATAAAGTGACCTTTTTCCCAATTTAGCACCAAATTAGTTTCCACACACCTTTTGAGCACCGCACAAAGATTGTTCAAACATTCATCATATGAATGTCCAAAGACAGAGAAGTCGTCCATGAACACTTCGACATTATTTCCAATCATATCAGAGAATATAACCATCATACATCTCTGAAAAGTGGCAGATGCCCCACATAAGCCAAACGAAACTCTGCGAAAAGCAAACGTGCCAAATGGACAAGTGAAGGTAGTCTTTTCTTGATCCTCTAGTGCAATACATATCTGATTATACCCCGAATAGCCATCCAGAAGACAGTAATACTCATGGCCGGCCAACCTGTCAAACATCTGATCAATAAATGGAAGAGGGAAGTGATCCTTCCTCGTGGCTTGGAATGCTTTATTACAAGCTTAAATTGGTGTTTTGGACTCAAGTTATTGGTATTTTGATGTGTTTTTGTGTTAATGCATTTCAGGTATCAGTTAAATGAAGAAAAGAACTTTTAAAGGAAATATAATGAAAAGTGATCAGAATTGGAAGCCAAGGCCATTTTCAAGTTGTAGATAATCTCAATAGCTTCGCGTGGGCAGTTGAATCGCCTAATTCTGACGAGTAGAACTCAAGTTATGGCCAAAATAAGATTCATCAGAATATTTTTCCCAGTCAGTAGCTGAGCGCCCGCTCAGGAGAGCTGAGCGGCCGCTCAGGGCGCGGCTGGTCGCTGATTTCGCTGAAAAAGCCTTTTTTGAGTAGAATTTGACGATTTTAAGGGTCCAGGTCCACTAGGGGCGTATATATACTTAAAAAAAAGGGTTTTCATCATCCGGGAAGATTGGGATACCAAGGAGAAGACCTAGAAGCACAGAACAACTCCGAAAAAGAAGATCTTGTTTTCAACTTATGATTCTTTGAATTAGTTGTAACTTTGGATGCTCGTTTTCATTCTTGTTGAACCTAGATCTCGTTTATTCGTACTTTGATTATTATTTAGTTTATTAAGACCTTGTTTATACCATGCTTTCATTGGAACCCATGGTGACGATGAGTTCGATTATGGGCTAATCGTTGTCATGGGATTCTAGCGGATTTACTTATGGATTTCAATAGTTAATTATTTCGATATCTTGGTGTGTGGTGATTGATTGATATCCTAGTATGGTTGTGCTTATTCGTCTTATGTGCGTAGCTAACATATAAGATAGCGTGTTAATCTCTATTGAAACGAAAATGAATATAGAGGTTTAGAACTTGCCATGCTAGCATAGGTTCATGTATGTGTATGCATGATTCGTAGGTAACTCTAACCGTTTTACTTGCCCTATGTAATCAAGATAAATAACTTGTGTTTAAACCGTTATGTTGTCAAATTCTATAGACATATAGGGTCTCAATATAATTGGTGCCTATTCAGCTTCTATCTCTTTTGTGGATGTCTGGTAGAATGGTACTCGTGCAACGAAAGTTGGCGTTTATCAGTTTCGTGTTATCTGATTAGTGTCATCACCATCACATGCTAAGGTTAAAAATAATAAGGCTATTGAATGAAGTATTTAATGAAGTTAGGATCCCATGTTTGTCATATATATTAATTCAACTTCAATTCTCTTAGTTAATGTTATTTAGTATAATCTCTTAGTTTAATAAAAACCCAATTTGTTATTTGTCTTAACATTGAGCGATAACCATACATTGTTGCATAGGTGCATAAATTGAACTTAACCTAAACCAGTCTCTGTGGGAACGAATCTGATTTATATCTTATACTACTTGCGAACGCGTATACTTGCGTGAATATTAGCGCGTGTTTTCGCCCTAACAAGTTTTTGGCGCCGCTGTCGGGGACTCGGTGTTAATTTTTAGTTTATGTGCTTGTCATCAGTGGTCATTAAAGTTCACTAACTCGGATTCTTTTACTTTCACGGTTTATTTGTTTGTGTTTCAGGTACTCATTACAATGGGAGATCCAGCAGCACGAACGAAAGCCTTGATGGATTTTTCTCAACCCAAGATCAATGACATTCAATCTAGCATTGTCCGGCCAGCTATCACAACTAATACCTTTGACATCAAGCCTGACATAATTCAATGGGTACAGACTTCAGTCCAGTTTGGGGGTTCTCCAACGGAAGATCCCAATACACACATTAGGGATTTCATTGAAATATGCGACAGCTTCAAGTTCAACGGTGTTTCTGAAGATGCTGTGAAGCTGAGACTGTTCCCATTCTCTCTGAAGGACAAGGCTAAGAGCTGGTTACACTCTCTACCAGCTGGTTCGATTACTACTTGGGAAGATCTTGCTCAGAAGTTTCTTACTAAATTCTTCCCTATGGCGAAGACAGCTACACTCAGGAATGCTGTTACTCAATTTGCGCAGCAAACGGGAGAATCGCTAAGTGAAGGTTGGGAATGCTACAAGGAGATGCTTAGGAAGTGTCCTCATTATGGAATTCCTGATTGGATGATCATTACTTGTTTTTACAATGGGTTGGGAGCACAGTCCAGACCCATGCTCGATGCAGCATCAGGCGGAGCATTATGGGCAAAGAGCTATAAGGAAGCTTATGATCTAATTGAACTGATGGCTGCTAATGAATATCAGTATCCAACCCAGAGATATCCACAGGGCAAGGTAGCAGGAGTTCTTGAAGTGGATATAGCTACAGCTATCACTGCTCAACTAAAGGCGTTGTCTATGAAGATCGATTCTCTGGCTAACTATGGTGTTAAGCAGATAATTAGTGTTTGTGAGCTGTGTGCAGGTCCGCATGCGACAGAGCAATGCGCTATATCTAGTGACTCAGCTCAGTTTGTGAGCAACTTTCAGAGATCGCAACAACCAGTTCCAGACACTTATCATCCTGACAACTGGAATCATCCTAACTTCAGCTGGAGCAACAATCAGAATGTGATGCAACAGCCATTCCAGCCGTTTGGAAATAAGCTGTTCAACTCTCTTGGTTTTCAGCAACAACTCCAACTTCAACAACAAACTCATGATGCAGGTCTATCTTCGAATGAAAAATCTGAATTAGAGGAGTTGAGACTTATGTGCAAAAACCAGGCTCTTATATGCCAAAGCCAAGTTGTTTCTATCCAGAATCTGGAGAACCAAATAGGGCAAATTGCTAATGCCTTATTGAATCGACCACCAGGAATGCTTCCTAGTGATACAGAAACAAATCCAGGCAAGAGGGAAGTTGAAGAACAGGTGAACGCCATCACCTTAAGGTCTGGAAAGGTCGCAAGCCCCCAAGTTCAGCAAGACGAAGAGCTAAAAAAATCTCAAGATTCAAAAAATGCAGTTGTGGCTGAAGAAGATGTGCAGAAGGAAGTAGAGGTGGAACCAAGGAAGACTACTGTGAAACACACTCCTCCTGAGGGTAATACAGGGGAGAAACAGATTTATCCTCCACCTCCTTTTCCTAAAAGGCTGCAGAAGAAAAAGCTGGATAAGCAGTTTGAGAAGTTTCTGGAGGTGTTCAAGAAACTTCATATCAACATACCTTTCGCTGAAGCTCTTGAACAGATGCCTAGCTATGGGAGGTTTATGAAAGGTATTCTCTCTCGGAAAGTGAAGCTTGATGACTTAGAGACCGTTGCTCTAACGGAGGAATGCAGTGCTGTGCTGCAACAGAAGTTGCCTCCGAAGCTTAAAGATCCTGGAAGCTTCACTATTCCTTGCACCATAGGAAACTTGTCGTTCGACAAGTGTTTATGTGATTTAGGAGCTAGCATCAATCTGATGCCCTTATCTATCTTCAAGAAGCTTGGTCTGCCCGAGACGAAACCAACATACATGTCATTGCAACTAGCTGACCGTTCCATCGCTTATCCACGAGGTATAGTGGAGGATGTCTTGGTCAAGGTGGATAAACTCTTCTTCCCTGCTGACTTTGTAATTCTTGATTTCGAGGAAGATAAGAAGATTCCCATTATCTTGGGAAGACCATTCTTGGCTACAGGCCGAACTATGATCGATGTGCAAAAAGGAGAGCTTACGATGAAGGTTCATGATCAGAAGGTCACTTTCAATGTGTTCATGGAAATAAAATTACCCACAGCTAAAGAGGAGTGCTTTAAAGTAGAGCAAATTCAGGTTTTGAATGCACCTCTGTGGAAGAGGAAGTTGGATGTGCCATTCGATTCTCTTGGGTTAGCAGAGCTGAAAATTTCTCAGGATCGTCTCGAGTCATCTATTGAAGACGTTCCTACACTTGAGCTCAACCCACTACCAAATCACTTGAGTTATTCATTCTTAGGTGCACCCCCTGACAAGGGGTTGGGATATATCTTTGATGATGTAGAGGGTAGCCGAACGGATCCTCCAGTACCTATAGAGGGTTCTTCTCATGTGTAGCAGGTAGTTGATAGGACTGGTGTTGGTGACGAGCAGTACAGGCGAGTAATTAGGCGTATGGAGGCCATGCACGATATTCACCATCATTTTGCTGAAGATTTGACACACGCTTTCGGTACTATTTTCTGAGACACTAGTGGCGAGGTTGATTGGCCACCTGATCCTCCATCTAAAGAGGGTGATCTTTCCGACGACTAGGTATGCCTGAAATCCTTATTATTACCTTCAATGAGGACATCAAAAATTTTAAGTTTGGGGGTGATAATGTAAGGATTAGTAGTGTGTGTCCATATAGATTCATATAGATTTATGTTGCATGTTTAGTTGTAGTTCATTCATATTTTTGCATGATTGTTCATTTAGGACATATTTGTTTGTTTTTATATAATTTCATATAGTTACATTTGCATGCATATTTAGCATGATCCCTTAAGATGAACTATGATATTGGATAAGTTGATGTTGATTTGAGTGTGGTGATGAGGAATAGAGGGATGTTTAAGTCTTAATGAATTGATTTGCATGCCAGAAATAAATATTTTCACAAAGTCTTATAGGGTTACTTTTGATCTAGAACATGATCATACTTGTTTGTTGTTGAGATTTAATCACTTGGTTATATTTAAAATTTGTGATATTCTCGTAATGACGTAAAAACACTGATTTTTTTTATCTGGAGAAAAACTTGGATTTCATTGCTAGTTGTTGTAAGGCTAGGTGTCAAATGGCTAGTAGCCGGCTCATATTTTTATGAGTAGTCTAGGGTTGAATGAGATGGAGCGAAACGCACTCATTCAGAAATTGTTGAAAAAAAAGAAAAAAAAAGAAAAAAGAGAAAGAAAAAAAGTATGTGTTTATGCATAATTGATCAAGAGTGAGCTCTTTAATACTCGAGTTATTAAGTTCTAGGGGACTTTGTGCCTAGTGACCTAAGGCTTTTATAGTCTGGGATCCACTAACCTAACGCTCGCTACATGGGTATTATTGTATAAGTCTTTTGGGACCTCATTCATTGCACGATCAAATAAGCATCTTTGCTATGTGTTCAATAATAGTGTGAATCCTTGTATAACTCTAGTAGAAAGGAGGTGTTGTAAGTCATAATGCATTTATTATCTATTCTGTTTATAAACTTTTGATTGTTTCGGTGATAGATAAGTTATGGTTATTGATCTAGTATCGAGAGATATCTGTTAAGCATCCACACACGCACGTTTCTGGTTTGTGAGTTGGTTTGTGGGATTTATTCGAACTCTGTTTCAAGTTATTGCATTCTTAGAGGCATTGGCTTATTCATTTGGTTATGGTTATTCTGAGCGGATTGATTGCATTATCATTTAGTTGCATTCACGTAGTTGCATTCATGCATTAGGTTTGTTTTGTAGTTTTGAGTCTGTTTATGCTTGAGGACAAGCATCGATTCAAGTTTGGGGGTGTGATAAGTGGATTTTATATCCACTTGGAATGCTTTATTACAAGCTTAAATTGGTGTTTTGGACTCAAGTTGTTAGTATTTTGATGTGTTTTTGTGTTAATGCATTTCAGGTATCAGTTAAATGAAGAAAAGAGATTTTAAAGGAAATATGATGAAAAGTAATCAGAATTGGAAGCCAAGGCCATTTTCAAGTTGTAGATAATCTCAATAGCTTCGCGTGGGCAGTTGAATCGCCTAATTCTGACGAGTAGAACTCAAGTTATGGTCAAAATAAGATTCATCAGAATATTTTTCCCAGTCAGTAGCTGAGCGCCCGCTCAGGAGAGCTGAGCGGCCGCTCAGGGCGCGGCTGGTCGCTGATTTCGCTGAAAAAGCCTTTTTTGAGTAGAATTTGACGATTGGGAAGATTGGGATACCAAGGAGAAGACCTAGAAGGGTTTTCATCATATGGGAAGATTGGGATACCAAGGAGAAGACCTAGAAGCACAGAACAACTCCGAAAAAGAAGATCTTGTTTTCAACTTATGATTCTTTGAATTAGTTGTAACTTTGGATGCTCGTTTTCATTCTTGTTGAACCTAGATCTCGTTTATTCGTACTTTGATTATTATTTAGTTTATTAAGACCTTGTTTATACCATGCTTTCATTGGAACCCATGGTGACGATGAGTTCGATTATGGGCTAATCGTTGTCATGGGATTCTAGCGGATTTACTTATGGATTTCAATAGTTAATTGTTTCGATATCTTGGTGTGTGGTGATTGATTGATATCCTAGTATGGTTGTGCTTATTCGTCTTATGTGCGTAGCTAACATATAAGATAGCGTGTTAATCTCTATTGAAACGACAGTGAATATAGAGGTTTAGAACTTGCCATGCTAGCATAGGTTCATGTATGTGTATGCATGATTCGTAGGTAACTCTAACCGTTTTACTTGCCCTATGTAATCAAGATAGATAACTTGTGTTTTTACCGTTATGTTGTTAAATTCTATAAACATATAAAGTCTCAATATAATTGGTGCCTATTCAGCTTCTATCTCTTTTGTGGATGTCTGGTAGAATGGTACTCGTGCAACGAAAGTTGGCGTTTATCAGTTTCGTGTTATCTGATTAGTGTCATCACCATCACATGCTAAGGTTAAAAACAATAAGGCTATTGAATGAAGTATTTAATGAAGTTAGGATCCCATGTTTGTCATATATATTAATTCAACTTCAATTCTCTTAGTTAATGTTATTTAGTATAATCTCTTAGTTTAATAAAAACCCAATTTGTTATTTGTCTTAGCATTGAGCGATAACCATACATTGTTGCATAGGTGCATAAATTGAACTTAACCTAAACCAGTCTCTGTGGGAACGAATCTGATTTATATCTTATACTACTTACGAACGCGTATACTTGCGTGAATATTAGCGCGTGTTTTCGCCCTAACAGTGGCCTTGTTCAACATTCTGTAGTCCATGCATATCCTCCATCCTATGACTGTTCGAGTGGGGATGAGCTCGTTCTTCTCATTTGCTACCATAGTAATACCTCCTTTCTTAGGTACACATTGCACGGGGCTCACCCAAGAACTGTCAGAAATAAGATATATGATTCCTGCATCCAGCCACTTCAGAATTTCTTTCTTCACCGCTTCTTTCATGATAGGATTAAGTCATCACTGTTGCTCAACAGTTGGCTTACTACGTTCCTCTAGCAGAATTTTTTGCATGCAATACGAGGGGCTGATCCCTTTTATGTCAGCTATAGTCCATCCGATAGCCGATTTGAATTCTCTCAAGATCCTCAAGAGCTTGTCCTCCTCACTACCTGAAAGGTCAGATGCAATAATAACATGTAAAGTAGATGCATCACCTAAAAAAACATACCTCAAGTGTTCAGGCAATGGTTTAAGCTCCAAGGTAGGTGCTTCCTCAATAGATGGTTTGAGCTTCCCTTCAGCATTTTTGAGGTCAGAAGTACCAAGAGATTCAAATGGCATGTCTAGCTTTCGCCGCCAAGGAGAAGCATTTAGATATTGCAGTTGCTCATTGCCATCCTCATCATCACTGTCAAAGTCCCCCACTAAGGCTTTCTTTAATGCATCAGACATTAGCATAAGATCAAGTTCTGAAGTAACCGCAGAATCAATCAAATCCACCTTTAAGCACTCCTCATCTTCTGTAGGGAATTTCATCGCTTTGAATACATTGAATGTCACATCATGATCCTGCACCCTCATAGTAAGTTCACCTTTCTGCACATCTATCAAGGTACGGCCTGTAGCCAAGAAAGGTCTCCCCAAGATTATGGGAATCTTCTTATCTTCCTCGAAATCCAGAATAACAAAGTCTGCAGGAAAGAAGAGCTTATCCACCTTTACTAGCACATCCTCCACTATGCCTCGAGGGTATGTAATAGAATGATCAGCCAATTGTAGAGACATGTAGGTGGGCTTTGGATCAGGCAAATTCAACTTTTTGAAGATAGACAACGGCATCAGATTGATGCTTGCTCCCAAATCGCACATGCATTTGTCAAAAGACAACTTGCCGATGGTGCAAGGAATGGTGAAGCTACCTGGATCTTTAAGCTTTGGAGGTAATTTTTGTTGCAGCACAGCACTGCACTCTTCTGTTAGAGCAACGGTCTCAAAGTCATCCAGTTTCACCTTCCTTGAAAGAATACTCTTCATAAATTTCGCATAACTAGGCATTTGCTCCAGAGCCTCATCGAAAGGTATGTTGATGTGAAGTTTCTTGAACACCTCCAGAAACTTACCGAACTGCTTATCCAGCCTTTGTTGTTACAATCTCTTAGGGAAAGGTGGTGGAGGATAGAGCTGTTTCTCCCCTGTATTACCCTCAGGCAGAGTGTGTTCAACAGTAGTCTTCCTTGGTTCCGCCGCTTTCTCCTTTTGCTTAGCTTCTTCATCACCAACTTCAGCTTCTCCGTCTTTTGCTTTTTCAACATCAACAACTCTTCCAGACCTTAAGGTAATAGCCTTGACTTGCTCTTTAGTTTCCTTTCTGCCTGGCACTTCAGTATCACTGGGAAGTGTGACAGGTTAACAATTGAGCACTGCATTGGCTATTTGACCGATTTGATTTTCCAAGGTCTTGATAGAAATAACCTGACTTTTGCACAACAACTTGAGTTCCTCGAAATCAGCACTAGAAGGTGGAGCTGCACTTCCTTGTTGAGGATATGATTGCCTTTAAGCATAATGCCTTGGTTGCTGGAATCCAGGTGGATTAAACTATTTACTTACGCCTTGCTGATATGGTTGCTGAATAGCATTCTGATTATTGCTCCAGCTGAAATTTGGATGATTTCTGTTGTTTGGATGATAAGTAGCTGGCACAGGCTGCTGCAGTCGCTAATAATTGTTCACATACTGAACGGATTCATTAACAAGAGAACACTGATCCGTAGCATGAGAACCTGCACAAAGCTCACAGACCATAGCTATCTGATTGACTCCATAGGTGGCTAGAGAATCGACCTTCAAAGACAGCGCTTGGAGCTGCGCTGCAATAACTGTAGCTGCATCAACTTCCAGAATACCTGCTACCTTCCCATGCATCATCCTTTGAGTTGGGTTTTGATGCTCATTTACAGCCATAGTTTCAATAATATTATAAGCCTCAGTATAGCTTTTGGTCCACAAGGCGCCTCCAGCTGCTGCATCGAGCATTGGCCGAGATTGGGCCCCCAATCCATTATAGAAACCAGTGATCACCATCCAGTCAGGCATACCATGATGTGGATACTTCCTCAACATCTCCTTGAAACACTCCCAAGTTTCGCACATGGATTCTGTAGGTTGCTGCGCAAACTGAGTAAGAGCACTCCTTATAGCCGCAGTTTTCGCCATTGGATAGAACTTTACCAGAAACTTTTGCGCAAGATCTTGCCAAGTAGTGATGGACCCCGCTGGTTCAGAATGTAACCAGTCCTTAGCTTTATCCCTCAAAGAGAATGGGAAAAGCCTCAGCTTGATAGCCTTATCAGTCACACCATTATATTTGAAAGTACTACAGATCTCGACAAAATTCCTGATGTGCATGTTGGGGTCTTCAGTCGCAGCACCTCCAAAAGAAACAGAATTCTGCACCATCTGAATAGTGTCCGGCTTGATTACAAAGTTATTGGCCTCAATAGCCCAGTGCATGATGCTAGACTGAATGTCATCAATTTTAGGCCGAGAAAAGTCCATAAGAGCTGGATCTGCCGGAACTATACGATCACCCATAATTACTGGTTCTTTCTGCTCACTCTCATTGTTCGAATCTTCAAATTCTATCTTCTCCGGAATATCAAGAACTGAGTCTATCTCCTCAGCCGTATCTAAAGTCCTCTTGCGAGTACGAGAACTTGTTTGCATAAACGCTCACTAAGGTACCTGAAACACAACCGGAAATAATAAGTAACATGTCTTAATCACTGAGTCCTAATGACCACTGATGGTAAGTACATAAACTAAACAAATACGCTGAGTCCCTGGCAGCGGCGCCAAAAACTTGTTAGGGCGGTAACACACGCTAATAATACACGCAAGTATACGCGTTCGCAAGCAATATAGAATACTTTCTAGTTCATTCCCACAGAGACTCAGACTAATTATGTTCAATTAACATTTACTCACCAATGTATGATTACTTCTCAATGTCAAGACAATAACACATAGATTTGATTAACTAATTATTAACTACCATTAACTATGAGAATTAAACACTTAATTAACAATATTAAACACACATGATATCATAACTTCATTACTACTTCCTTCAATAGTTATTATTATTACCCTTAGCATGTAACAGTGATGATATTAATCGAACGACACGAAACTTATAAAAGCCAACTTTCATTCTACTAATACCATTCTACCAAGCATCCACAATTAAGATAGAAGTTGAATAGGCATCAATTATGTTGAGACCCTATATGTCTACAGAATTTGACAACATAATGATTTAAGCACAAGTTATTCCTTATGATTACACAGGGCAAGTAAAATGGTTAGAGTTACCCACTAATCATGCATACACATACATGAACCTATGCTAGCATGGAAAGTTCTAAACCTCAAGATCCACCGTCGCTTCACAAGAGATTAATACCCTATCTTATATGTTCGCGATGCACATAAGACGAATAAGCACAACCAATACTAGATATCATACAATCATCACACACTAAGGTATTAAACAACTAACTAAAGAATTCCATAGCAAATCCGTTACGACCCCATGATCACGATTAGCCCATGATAGAACTCATCGTCACCATGGGTTCATATGAAAACATGATAATAACACACAAGAATAATTAAATAAACTACTTATATTAAACCAGAGTACGTCACGAGAGTAAATAGGTTCAAAGTAAAGAATCCTAGCATCCACTGTTACAACGAAATAAAGAATCACAAGAAACTATGCTTCCTCTTCGTTGCGATGTGCTAAAACGGTCTTCTTCCTTATCTCCTTGCTCCTCGATTGATACTACGATTCAACACACGTGAAACGTCTCTGAAAACTACTTATATAGAAGTCCCACAAAACCCAGCTATCTCAGAAGTCGGAAGCTCAACAGAATTAGGAGTCTAAAAATAATTATTTAATTTTATGCCCCTGAGCGGCCGCTCAGCAATCCAGAGCGGGCGCTCAGCTTCCTTCGCGGTCGCTCAGCAGAGCTGAGCGGGCGCTCATACCACTTCTGGAAAATACTATGTTTTTGCTCCCGTTCTTTGCTGCAATATGCTCCTAACTTCCCACTTGCAATGCCAAACACATGCCAAGGCTTATTCTTGATGAAATCACTCCACAAATACAAGTAATACCCTGAAATGCACAAACACTAGAAAAACGCATCAAATACACAAAATACTTGATTTCAAGACATCAATTCAAGCTATTATAAGACGTTTTAAGTGGTATAAAATGCCACTTATCAGAAGGTACAGTGGAATTGCATTTTGTTCCAACAGATCAACAACTAGCAAATATCTTTACAAAACCACAATGTGAAGCTACTTTTACAAAATTGGTAAATGAACTTGGAATGGTTTCAGGTTCTTTCTCTAAATCTGCTTAGTTTATGTTCTGATACATCAGACTTTATGATCAGTATTTACATATATTACTATCTTTATGTAATCTGTGCTTAAATTGAAATTTACTAAGTGCTGATTGTTGTCTGATGTGAATTTATAAACTCTGATAGTGATATGAATGTTTCTGTGACTATTCAATCCAATGAGGATAACTGTGCTAGATGCTGACCTAGTAGTCTTTAATATACTAAAGATCCCATGTTTGAAGTAACTGTTTATTTGGAAATCTTTTAATACAGGCAAATTTTGATATTGAGCTTGGTTAGGTTTACTTTGTGTATCTTATTACTAAGTCAAAAAACTAGAATAGTGCTTCTTATCTGTTAAGTTCTGATTTTGGTAAATCTTATGGATGTACTAAGTGCTGATAATCCTCACTTATCAGAAGAAAAAGAAAAGAAAAGAAATAAATATCAGGTGCTCCTTTGAGATCTAGAGAAAAATATATGTGAAAGGGAAGACCCAAGTGCATTGCTGGTATTAAGTAATATGCATTAGAAAAGCAAAATAAAATTTTCTTGGTGACTTTTTACATTCTCTGATTACTGGAGAAATACTCTGATAATAGCATAAATTCTAATAAGCAGTCGTGACTCACTTACACTGAGAAGCCACTGTAAAAAGGAATTTCAAAAGATGCATAAAATAAGCACAAAACAGTTGAGGTGGACTCATGTATGAACTCATTCTATAGTAGACTTCAGACTAATGACAGATTTTAAGCAAAGTTCTTAGTTATGCCTTATTTCTAAGATGTACTGAAGTGAATCAGACTTTACTCTCTGTCTGATATTTAGCTTAATGCACACACTTACACTCCATATGAATGATGAAAATTACTGTGGTGATCAATGTTGTTTTAGATGAACAGTTTAAGTGTCAGTTGCATAAATTCCGAGGACAAGTTTTGATGGAAGTTCTGATGATTAAGTTCTGTTGAAACCAAATCAGTATTTGTGTGAAGAATTACAGAAATAAACATTCACTTTTTGAGTTAAGAAGCCATATTCTAATGACCTTTAAATTCTGATAATAATCAAGTTCTGATGCTTACGTGGCAGTATTTATTTACTTGATTTATTTTTGGTCACTACTTGAACGGTTACATTTTATCAGAATATTGGATTATGTGAGATAAATCAGTCATAATAATTATGGGTTAGTGTTAACGTGTATGTCTTGAAAACCTACACATGCACAGTAATTGTTCATTATTTCCCGTGCCCATTAACTCTGGCCTTAGATCTTTTACTGACAATTATTATTTCACATTGGTCTAGGGAGACGAGGTATCATTATTTTTACTTGTAATTATTAAATACTCCTTGCGTCTCTTGGTATTCTATTGGCTATTTAAACCAACTATTCATTCCAGCCAATACATCTTCCATTTTCTCACAAATTCACTCTTTTTACATACTCATAAAAAACATGGTTCGTTTCAACTTCCTGAACTATGATACTTTCAATATCGAGTTGAGTTGTGATGATTGGCGACATGAGTGGCATATAACTGTCATTCCTGAAGAGATCTGGAACTAAGTTCCACAAGAGGTTCACACAGACCTCTTATTCTTTTATATGGACTATTATCTCCATTTTGATCATCTGGAAGAGGAATGGAGAGAAGCTCTCCGTCAGCAAGAACGGATCATCCATCTTGCAGTGCTCTTCATCAGCAGCAGAAGGAGCTAGTCGTTAGGTCTTCTTAGACTATGACTAAGGCTGTTGATGTTAAGAATTCTTAGAATAGGACTATCATGTAATTTTAGCATGTAAGAGATAAATTTCATGAAATGTACTCATCTGATATATTAATGAAATTTCCTTTAAATTGCAAGATTTGGTCTTTGTTTCTCAAATTATGTGACTGTGCATGTTTTAAATTGCAATTTGTTAATCTTTACTTCATCGTTTTTAACTTTATCCTATGATGAATGTTTTGATTTAATAATGGTCAATAATAAATTTTGATGATTTGAGGAAACAATTGAAGCACGGGTTCATGCATCTGAACCTGTGATAAGTGCAACCTTCTTCTTCTAGAGCAAAGAGGACTAAGATAGCACCTCAGTCACAGCAAAAAAGAAGGAGGATGATTCTGAGAGATGAATCAGAAGATGAGGCACAGGTTCAAACATCAGAACCTATTGCAAAAGCAGCCGAGGAAGTGTCTCCTCAGAAAACAAAGGAAACTGGGAGTTCTAGGCTCCTCAAAAGGCTTAGAAAGATACATTCTGATGATAAAGCTCCCAAAGTCTCTCCACCCTTGAAGTGAGTGAAGAAACAAAGAGCTAACCGGGATATAGTTGAGTCAGATTCAGAGGATGTGGAAGCAGCAGCTAAGGAAGGGGATCAGGAATATCTGATCCCAAAGGAGCCAATTGTGATTGAATCCCTTCCATCTACACAACCAGAATTTGCTGAAGCCACTGAATCTACACCTCCACTGTCACCAATTCAAGCTGAAGAAACTGCTCAAGACAGAGTATCTACACCTCCTGTGTTACCTATCATTGAACAAGTACATGCTGAAGACCCAGGTACAAGTGCTGAAATAGATATTCACAACTTGGTTGTGCCTGAGGTTCTGTACTTGGAAGCTCCAACCATTCTTCAACATACTTCACCAACAACACCACTTTTAGATGCTGATATTAATGCAAATATTCCAACAACACCTCCTCTGAATCTAGATGATGAAGATCAGATATTAGGTGAGCATCAAAATTTGGATGTTGATCAGAACTTAGAGGATGATTTTGAAACCCCTATAGCCTCACACACTATCATTTTATCAGAGGAAGCTGATTCTGCAGGCTCTGTAAGTTCTGATGCTGAAAATGATGATAATGCTGGTGAAGCTACTACAAATAAAAATGCTGATGCAGCTGGTCCATCTGGACATGCACCTCAACAAGTTCTAGGCAAAGCTGATCTAATCAAGAAATTTGTTAGAGAGGATGCACCAGTACCTTTGAGTGAAACTCCAAGAGGAAAATGAGTGGACCAAGGAGTGGAACAAAGTTGATTTTGTTCCTACTGCAAATATTCTTGCTGAGCACCTGGCCCAAGCTGATGAAATGCTGATAAATGATGATTTCAAGCCACAGCTTAGAGTTACTGCATTAAGTACAAGGCACCTTCAAGGTCAACACTCAATAACTCAAGCCAAGGTGAACAAAATTCAAGAAACCCTGATTCAGCAAGACATGAATGTCAAATTGGAAAATAACAGGTTTTTTAAGCCAACCTTTGACCGCATTGGGTATATAGAAAAGATTCAAGAAAAGCAGCAAGCTCAAATATCTAATGTTTTAAAGAATCAAGCTGCTCAACATGCTCAACTCAATGAAATCCAAAACTCTGTGGAATTGCTTGTCTCTCTCCATCTACCTGATGATGCCAAAAAGGGGGAGAAAGTGATTAAGTCTAAATGCAAAACTGATCAACCACTGAAGGGTAAGGATAATGATAATGAAGACCATGGCAACTATGAAAGGGGTAGAGGTCATGGTCAAGGAAAAGGTTCTTCATCCAGGAAAGCAGGAACTTCTACATAGAGATCAAGTTCTGATGCTGATAGAAGAAAAAGTTCTGATAAACAAGTTCTGACTAAGCCTGATGTTCTGATACAGGGTGAAAGTCAAGAATCACAGAAGTTTATGCAGACACTGAAGCTTAAGGGGAAGGAAACAACAGTCTACTATCAAGACCCCAAGTTAAAGAAGCTGGATGAAGAAATTTCTAAAAGACTATTTCTCAAAGACAATCCAGGAATGGACTTTGAAAGTCTGAAGGAAGAAGAAGCCAGACTTAAAGCAGAAAATGTCAAATCCAAGTCTAAAGCTTCTGTTACTGCAAAGAAACCTCCAAAGCCTAAGGGCATTATGATTAAAGAGAAGTCAAACTCCGAGGAAACTAAATCTGAATTCAAAGCCAAATCACAAGTAGAGGTAGATCCAAGGTTCAAGGGCAAAGCTAAAGTTGATGATTCTGTAAAAATCTATCTACCAACCATGGATGAACAAGTATATTCTGATGAAGATACTAGTCTGATTTTGAAGAAGAAGAAGAATATTCAAACAACCTCTGACAAAGCTCATGTTGTTCAAGATCAGGACTTAGTAAATTCTGATATGATAATGAAGCAAGCAACCTCTGACAGAGCTCAAGTTGGCTTGATATCAGAAGATAAAGGAAAGGAAACCTCTGACATTGCTCATGTTAAACCTTCAAAACTTCTACTCCCTGGGTTCACTAAAGTTCAACAATCTACTCAATCTTTGAAGACTACATCAAGTGGTTTTGAAGCAAGAGTTATTCGAGGGAAGGAAGCTAGAGATAAAACAGGACTGGGTAATGCTGATGAGAGAAGAGTAATCAACTCTACCTTAGATCCTACATCTCTTTCTGAACCAGGAGTGGGAACAACTCCTGAAAGATTGAATCAACCGGAGTCTGTACAAATGGTCTACCACTCTGTATTGAAGGAAGAAATCATGTTATATTTCATGACAAATGGGAGGGTATTCCATATAAGAAAGAATGATATTCATTTGAAGTACTTTGAAGAATTGCAACATGTGCTATTTCTACTTCAAGTGAAGAACAGATCAACAGATGGTGTTGCCAGATACATAAGGTCTAATATTGAAAGACAGAAGAAACTTTACTCTGTAAAGTCTGACATGCCATACTATCCTAAGTACAGAGCTCACAATGGTGAACTAGTTGAGATGAAGCCTAATACTGCCAAAATCACTACATTTCTTGGTATTAAGGGACTTGAATTCAATCTAGAGTCTGATAAAGCCTATATCATCAGACTGGATCAGGAGATAAGGAAAGCAAAAATAAATGATCTCAGGGCTGCTATCTTTCAAACAGGTGAAGATACAGTTGAACTTAAAGATGTAAAAAGGAGGATGCAGAATGAACTTGAATATGCTGAGAGAACTCTTTTGAAGAACTATCTCAGAACAACTCCTGACATTAAAGATATCACACACTGAAGCCAAGTCAAGAACTACAGCTGATAAATTTTGAAGTATATACAGGCTAAAGCTGATATTAGACTTTAAGGATGGTAAAAGCTACAAGGATTGTGAGTTGTAGTTATTTAGTCAAATTCTTATATGCATTTGTACTTAATGTTTTTGACATCATCAAATATCTATTGAACTTGTATATTATGCTAATTTACAAGTTGGGAGAGATTGTTAGATATATTTGTGATGTCATGTCTAATAATGATTTGTGTTTAGTTTTCAGATCTTGACTAACAAGACAAATCAGGACTTAACTGGAAATCAGTACTTATACTGAAGTCAGAACTTAAGATATCAGAACTTAAGTTACCAGAACTTAAGATATCAGAAGTTATTTATCAGGAGATAATATCAGGACTTAAGAAGACTTTCAGATAAGAAAGGCGGCTGATTGAAAGGAAAGAAGATCAAGACTAAAACAAGAAGAGATATGCATGGAGAAGAATTCTACGAAGAATAGAATACTTGGAAGAAAAGATAACTAGTTGATATATTTTAGGACACAGAATCATATTCGATATCAATTAGAAGATTATCTTGTAACTGTGTGTCTTTATAAACACATCATAGGGTTTACACTAGACGTGAATCTTAATCGAGAAAATTATTCATTGTAACCCTAGCAGCTCTCGTGATATTTGTTCATCACTGAGAGAGAACGGTTTCATTGTAATACTGTTTTATTAATAAGATTATTCTGTGTTTCATACTTGTGTTCTTAGTTCGATTTGATTGTACTATACACTGTATTCAACCCCCTTCTACAGTGTGTGTGACCTAACAAATCCCAATTTTTTTAATTCCTGAAACACCTCACACAAAAATTATCGAGGTATCTTGAGGGAGTAAAAATAAATACAAAAATGAACTAACCTCTAAAATAAATGTACAAAAATAATTAAATAAAATATAGAAATAGTAATAATATTAATAATAATAATAACAACAATAATAATAATAATATATTACTAATAATAATAGCAATAATTATAATACAAAAAAAAAATTACATTACCAACACGTTGGGTTGCCTCCCAAAAAGCGCTCCTTTAGAGTCATTAGCTTGACTTCTACCCTCGATTTAAAGCTCAGTAGCGAGGTTGTTGTGACGAACCGTCTCCAATTTTCCAACAAATGAACCATCTATATATAATTTCAGGCGTTGACTATTTACTTTAAAGTTTCCTTCATCAGGCCTCATTATTTCAACAACACCATGAAATTTAACTTCGGTAATAGTGAATGGCCCGGACCATCTAGATTTGAGCTTTCCAGGAAATAGTCGAAGCCTCGAATTAAATAACAGCACCTTGTCACCAACTTAAAAATCACGTCATTGGATCATCTTGTCATGCATTCTTTTCGTTCTTTCCTTGTACAACCGAGAATTGTCATAAGTATCAAAACGAAGCTCATCTAATTCATTAATCTGAAGAAGTCTTGCTTCACCTGCAACCTTCAAATCCATGTTGACCTCTTTGATAGCCCAAAAAACACGATGTTCAAGCTCAACTAGCAAATGCCATGACTTTCCATAAACAAGTCGATACGGAGTAGTACCGATATGGGTCTTGTAAGCTGTTCGGTAAGCCCACAAAGCATCATATAACTTCAAATACCAATCTTTTCGAGACTTGGCAACGACCTTCTCTAGAATACTTTTGATTTGACGATTTGAAACCTCAACTTGGCCACTTGTCTGAGGATGATAAGCTAGGCCAACCTTATAAGTAACACCATACTTCTTGAAAAGAGTTTTAAATTATTGATGACGAAAGTGAGAACCACCATCACTAATCACAGTCCTTGGAACTCCAAATCATGGGAAGATAATATTTTTAAAGAGATTCATCACAACCTTATAATCATTGGTTGTCGATCCAATAGCTTCAACCTACTTAGATACATATTCAACATCAACCAAGATGTATTTCATCCCGCAAGAAGTGGGGAAAGGTCCCATAAAATCAATACCCCATACATCAAAAATTTCAACTTCTAGAATCCCGGTTTGTGGCATCTCATGGCATTTAGAAATTTTACCCGTTCTTTGACATGCATCACAGGCCAGACAGAAAGCACGAGCACCCTTAAATAAAGAAGGCCAATAGAAACCGGATTGAAGCACTTTTGCAGCAGTTTTAGAAGAACCGTGATGACCCCCACATGCTAGAGAATGACAATGCCTAAGAATGTCATTTACTTCAAACTCGGGAACATATTTATGAAAGATACCATCAACACACTTTCGATACAAGAAAAGGGTCATCCCAAAAATATTGTTTAGCATCATGATAGAACCGTTTTCGCTGTTGATAAGTCAATTATGGAGGATGATATCCACTAACATAAAAGTTTGCAAAGTCTGCATACGAAGGAGTTTCAGTGGTAACTGCAAATAACTGATCATCTGGAAAAGAATCGTCAGTAGGAGTGTCTGATGCAATATCCGATTTAAAATGTAGCCATAAAAGATGATATGCAACCACGTTCTCAGCACCCTTCTTGTCTTTAATTTCCAAGTCAAATTCTTGGAGTAACAGAATCCATTGAATAAGCCTTAGTTTTGCTTCCTTCTTGGCCAACAGATATTTAAGTGCATAATGGTCTGTGTGAATAATGACTTTGGAACCAATGAGATAAGCACGAAACTTGTCAAGAGCATAGACCACGGCTAGAAACTCCTTCTCAGTAGTAGCGTAGTTCACCTGAGCTTCATCCAAGATTTTACTTGCATAGTAGATAACGTGCAATACCTTGTCTTTCCTCTGACCGAGAACTGACCCCACAGCATAATCACTTGCATCACACATGATTTCGAATGGAAGATTCTAATCTGGAGGTTGTATGATCGGTGCACTTATCAAAGCTTCCTTAATCGTGTAAAAGGACTCCAAACAAGCATCAATAAAGACAAAAGTGGCATCCTTAAGCAACAATTGAATGAGGGGTTTTGCAATTTTTGAAAAATCTTTGATTAAACGACGGTAAAACCCCGCGTGACCTAAGAAACTCCTCACTCCCTTGACATTAATAGGAGGAGGAAGTTTTTCAATCTCCTCAGTTTTTACTTTGTCAACTTGGATGCCACGTTCAGAAATAAGGTGACTAAGTACCACTCCTTCATTGACTATGAAGTGGCACTTTTCCCAATTCAAAACCAAATTAAGCACTTTAGAGAAATTATGCAAACACACATCAAAATCAGAACTATAAACACTGAAATCATCCATAAATACTTCCATAATAGACTCAATGAAATCAAGAAAAAATGGTTGTCATGCAACGCTGAAAAGTAGCAGGGGCATTGCATAGTCCAAATGGCACTATTTGATATGCAAAGGTACCGTATGAACATGTGAATGTAGTCTTTTCTTGGTTATCAGGGTGTATAGGAATCTGGAAGAACCGTAAGTACCTGTTAGTCCCTAACAATGCAACAAGAATTCCAGAAGGGGGATTGAATGGAATTCTTGAAACTTTTTATGAATTATAAAATGTTCTAACTCAAAATATATATGTGAGTGTTTTGATTTGCAAAGTGCGGAATGATAAGTTAAAATGAATCAAAACACAAAGTAATAAAAATACAAGCCTTTAAAACTTTCTAGTGGATTTGAATGTATCCAATATATATATATATGTGAAGCTTGAATAGCTCACAGCTGCTTAAAAATAAGAACAACTAAACTTACAGAGAAATGCTAAAGGATACAGCTTACAATTGTTTCTCTGAGAAATGTATTGCTTAGTCTTCTTGTTTTTCTACTTGCTACTCTTGGTTTATATATCACCAAGATTACATAGTAATAAGACAAGATAATAAAACAAAACCTATCAAGTCTAATACTATGCTGCTTCACTACTCTATTCCAGCATCTTTGAATATCTTCATAATAGCATGGAAATAGTAATGCTTCTTTGTTCTCAAAAACCCAGTTGAATAGGCTGCCACATTCCTTTTACAAATACTCGACGCATGTGACTTTGTTGTCACTGTCAACGGATGTTTGAATTAATCATCTGTCGGGTACATGATTATCATCAGTCGGGTTGCCTTGTTGATCATCCGTCGGCGGCTTTGTTGATCATCCATCGAGTAGCTATTTGACACTTGACTTCATTTCACTTATGCAGAATTACAAGACATCTTATATTTATAATTAATCAACCTATTCTGCATGTCTAGTTAAAGTCAACATGACTTATATGCTACTACAGAATCTATACAAAGGTGTTTACAGAAATGTGCTACATGACTTATTGTTACATAAGCTACTCACTCGATGGATGTCAAATTATCATCCGTCGGGACTATAGTGAGTCATCCGTCGGGACTATACCTGATTATCCGTCGAGTGCTACATTTTTTAACTAAGTTGAATCTACTAAGGTGTTTTATTAATGAAATCATCAAGTTCACAATATATTCCCAACAATCTCCCCCAATTTATGTCGACTAGAATTGTAGCTATAAATTAAGAGAAACTTGATGATAACAAAACACTCTAAAAATACAGATTTAAAAAGTAGTAGATAAAACTGAAAAGTGCTCCATAATTTACTAAAAAATTCACAAGACAAAGTGTACAAAGATTTGCTCACAATCATTTTAAGGTGCTCCTCTCGTCTGAGCAGATTGATCTATTTCCTTGATTGTCTGGATTTCTTCCCAAGCTTCCTGTTATTTTCTTCTATCTGATTTTGGAGCTATCTGTGGAATTCAAGTTCATCAGATTCTGAAAGATCCAGCATTCCTTGCATTTCCAGAAGAGTCTCATTGCTAGAGATGCTCAACAGTTCCTCTAATCTAAAGAATCTTCTAACTCCCTTAGTATCCATGAATTCCATCAGACAGTAGGGCCTTAGATGCACTCTACTCCCTGCGTAAGGAATAGTTAAGGTCATTGTGAGTGCATCTTTGGCTCTAATACTCCTCAGTTCTTTAATCTTCTTTAAAACTAGTCTTCTAGCTGTCACATTGAATCCAAGTTCTTCTTGAAGGATGAATAAACTTTTATCAGTACAGATTGGCTTTCTTGAAGGATCCTGTGAAGTGGTCATTGTATCTCTTTTCCTCCCTTGTACTTGAATACTAACCTTTCAGGTATATTTTTCGTAAGCATCAATCCCTCTAACTTCTTCTAGTTCATCTAGATAGAGGTTTAGATCTGAGAATTCCTTGATGTCACAGATGTACATAATATCTCCCTTGTTGACTTTGGTTTGAGCTTTGGTTAGGGACTTGGATCTGAGAGTTGAGGGCTTCACTATCTTGACTGCTCTTTTTTTTATCTTCTTTGGCTTCATGAAATGAGGTAGATTGAGTTCAGGAATTGGTAGACTATCCCAGTCTATTGGCTTATCCTTTGGAATGATAGGTTCACCATGAAAATTCTAGGATGGATCTATCTTGAATTTTTCACGTGCCACAGAGGGCATGGATGTCTGAGTTGTTACAGATGTAGACTTTTTAGGAAACTGATCTTCCAAATCCTTTTCATCAAAGTTCACTTTCCTCTTTACATGAAGTTTGTATCTAAACCTTTTTCTCTACTGTGATTCTTCTTACATTTTTAGCTCCTTAGATTCAGTTGTTCAGGAATTTGTTATGTAGGTTTCACAGCTTGCAGCTTGGCCAAGTTAGCAGCTTGCTCCTTCTTTTATTCGACCTTTTTAGCATCTAGAGAAGCTTGGTTCTTTTCTTGCTTCAATCTTGCCTTTTCTTATCTTTTTGCTTCAGCAAATTGAGGGTGTCCAGCCACCACACAAATTTCCTTACCATTCCTGAAAACCTTGGAAATTCTTCTTTTTAATGCTGAATCAGCTGGATCCTTGTAGAATGCAATAGATCTTGACAACAGTTTCTTCTCATCAGGCTTTGGTGTCACATACACTGTGTCCAAAGGGTTCTTTAGTGAGAATTTTGGATAGTTCACCTTTGGCTTCAAAATTAGTTCAGCCTTTGGAGATTTAATACAGGATGTCTAGCCTCTTTCCAGATAGTTCATGCATATATCATTCACAGAGATTTTCCTGACTTGAGAGTGATGAATGGCTGATGTTTCTGGCTTCTTTGCTAGACCAAACCTCTTTTGAATATCCTCATCAATCTTCTCCCAGTTGATTGGACTCAACTGCTTCTTCTCAGCTGCTCTCAATGTGGCTGTTGCTTCATTAATCAGATCAATGTTGTCTTTAGTTGGTGGCTTAGTGAAAGCAATTGTATGCACAATTACTTTGCTAACTTGAATGTTGAGCTATTTCTCCCCCTCACTTGAGCCTTTCTCCCCCTTTTTGTTATCATCAAGTTGTGTGGGAGGGAGTTGAGCAGCCACCAACTGTTGGAGTAGAGCTGTCTGAGTTTCTTGATTGTTAAGTATCTTGTCCATTGACTTCTCTACAGCAGATAATCTGGAGTCCATGGCCTCAACTTTCCTATTGAGATCAGCCTCCTTCCTTAGCTTTTGAACAATTTCAGTCATGGTGGTTGCAGGAAGTCTAGCATCCAACCTTTCTATGACATCTTGCTTTACTTCAGAAATTTCTTGCTTGATTGCATCCACACTTTGACTGTGTTGGAGGGCTTGAATTTTATGTAGCTGGAGTGCTTCAAGATGTGCTGTGAGTAGCTTCTTTGTGCTGGCATTGGAAGATGTCTGAATGGCTGTTTGGGTGTCATGAATTAGCTTAAATAGTGTTGATTGGAGATAAGAGTAGGAACATTCTTTTGTTAGCATCCAGGCAGGAACATCTGCATCTCCCCCTATGTTCATGCTATCTTCCTCATCATCCCCACCAGCATCCCCAAAGGAAGTTTCATCCAGTTCAAAATTACTGCCAATGTTAGAAGGCATAGGAGTGATTGCATCCTTTGCTCTTTGTAAAGATTGTGTAGTATGCACCAAGTTCAGCAATCTTTCAGCCTCTTCATTGCCCTGTACAACTAGAGTTTGGTAAGCTGTAACAGGGTGAGTAAATGTCTCAGCATCTAGGAAAATAGAATCTATAACAGCTTGATATTCTTGCTGAAATAGCCTTTCCCTTTCTGCATCATTGACATTCATTGAATCACTTGCAATGGTTTCCATCCTTATCACTCTTGTACCTGCATTTCTCTCATGATCTCTCTTTTGTTGCATCAAGGTCTCACCTTGGCTCCCCACCCTCATACCCTCACCTTTATCATCTAAGGTGGGACTCCTCACACTCACTATTGCCAGTCCTGAAGAAATGGACTGCATTGGTACACTTTTTTTCCTCTCCTTTTTCCTGGGAGCAACCCAGACTCTCACTCATTTCACTCCCTTCCCTCAGTCGTAGGAGTGATTGTACTACTACTAAGTCTTCTACAGTTGTAATAATTGATGAAATTTGAAGCTGTGCAGAGACACTCGACGGATAAGGAATATCCATCGGGTTAGCAGTTTGACTATCCGATGGATAACTGCTGTTAAGCTTATCCGTCGGGATACAATCACTACTCGACGGATGAAAGATATCCATCGGGATAGAAGAAATAGTTGAGTTTGGAGTGGAGATTATTGTGGACTCTGTGCAGATTTATGAAAATTTTGGCACAAATGTCTCTACAGTCTCCGAAAGAAATGGCAAGTGAGCCAACAAATCATCTAGAAGATGATGCTCACTTGCTTGGATTTTTGGCTTCTCCAAGAGAGTTAAAGATGGAGAATTTGGAAGTGATGTGTTTATCATGTTAACATCCAAAAAGTGTGTGGGAGAATTTGGTGTTTCAGGTGTTTCAATGATTAGAGATTTTGGCTGTGACTCCAAATTTATTGGAGCCACATCAACCTGACTTTGAGAAGGTGCAATGATCGTGTCTTTAGCACCAGTTTGCATAGTGTGTGAACCCTGTGCATCCCCAAGGGTCTTTGATTTCTTCTTTCTTGTGTAAGTTTGGGATGAGCTTGTGTCCCTTACCCTTTTGGCCTGTGCTCTTGGCTGAGAGCTTTTTTCAATGGTAACATCCTTTGGGGAGGATGAAACCAGTAATGAGCTAATGTCCTTATTAAGTACTGCAATTTGTTGGGAAACTGCAGTGTGGCTAGGTTGGGAAACACTCACCTCTCCAATCTTATCCTTAGGGTTTCTTTGATATTCACCCCATCCCTCACCTTTCTTACCCACCTTCATACTCCCCTCTTTAGGTTTGGTGGATTTTACAACTGGCATCTTTTGAGAGACACCAGAGGGGGCTTTCTTTGTCTTTGTTTTTGAAATTTTGGATTTGGTAGCTTGGGTAGGCAGCTGTTGGGTCAATGACACAGTTGCCATAACTACACTAGAATGCAAAGAAGTTTGTGAGGTTGTAAGAGTAGAGACAGTGGAAATTACCTCACTTACCTGAGGTGCTTCCATTATTGGTAAGTAGAAGAGTGGCACCTCTTTGTGATGGTTTGCTCTGTTTAAATCTGCAATGATTCTCCTTTCTTGAACCCAACAATCTAATTTGTTGGTTGGGTTCTCAAGCACAATATCCTCAGAGAGGTGGTTAGCAAGCATCATTAAAAATCTAGCATAGTAAATATTTTTACCCCTCTTATTTAGCTCCCCTAACTTAAACCCCAACTCAAATATGACTAGATCACTAAAACTGAAAAATATATCAGTTACTAGCATGTAAAGCATGTTGAGCATGGAGATATTAATTGAATCAAAATTGCTAATTTTACCAGAAAATACTTTAGTAACTACATCACACAGATAACTCCATTCCTTCCTAAGACCCAACCTCCTAATTTCACTTAATTTAGAAGTAGAGAGTGCATAGATAATGGAATTAAGCATATTAATAATATCAGTGTCTGTGTGTGGAGTAGTGACAGTATTATCAGGAAACTTGAAGCATGCTTTAACAATATCACTATTAACACATAATTCCTTACCTTTAATAGTGAAAGTGATAGTCTTATCAGTTGAGTTGTACACTGCAGTCGTCCACATTTCTTCAACAACCTCACAGTAAATGATGGGTGATTCCAGCATGGCATAGTTGAGTTTGCAGTTCTTCACAAAATCCATCATTTTGTGGTAGTCGCCAGACTACTGAATCCCCTTGTTCACTAGAGCCGTGAAGTTGTTCTTCTCATAAATAAATCCAGTTTGAGACATGATCTTGACGACTGGTGCCATTGTTAGAGACTGAAAATTGCAGAGAGAGATGATAATTGCTTTTGAGAAAGAAAGAAGTTAGAGCAGATGATTTGAGAATGATAAAAGAAAAGCAATGAAAATGAATTATGCTTTTATACTATCTCAAAAATAACTGGCAAAAATAATAAAATAAAAAAAGTAACCAATAAGAATTGCCCAAAATAGCTGTTTAAAAATAACTGTAAAAATTCCATCAATTATCCGTCGTGTTATGCTTATAAACTGTAAGTATACTCGATGGATAATGTTCAGAGAATTAATGGCTAAGAATAAGACAATTCGATGGATGAGGATAACTCAGTTATCCGTCGAGACATAAAATATTCCAGAAAAATAATTAATTTTATTAACAAATTGTATACTGACGAATGATCAAACTCGATGGATAATGATCATCCGTCGGGACGTAAATTTTGACTTAGCCAAGATTTCATCCAAGTCTGAAAAATCAATTAAATTTTTGGCTGCATTTCAACTTGCAAAATATCTAAAAAGATTCAAGAGTAATTAAGCATACCTAAATCACTTACCAACCTTGAAAAGGTGGATTCATCCAACGGCTTGGTAAATATATCTACAAGCTATTTTTCACTTGGAACAAAATGTAGTTCCATAGTACCATTCATTACATATTCCCTTATGAAGTGGTACTTGATGTCTATGTGCTTTGTTCTTGAATGCTGTACTGGATTTTCAGTGATGGCAATTGCACTTGTGTTATCACAGAAAATAGGAATCCTTTCCACTTGCAGACCATAGTCTAGCAATTGGTTTTTCATCCACAAAATCTGTGCACAGCAACTGCCAGCAACAATATATTCAGCTTCAGTTGTAGAAGTAGAAACTGAATTTTGCTTTTTACTGAATCAGGACACAAGCTTGTTTCCTAGAAATTGACAGGTTCCTGTTGTACTTTTTCGATCAATTCTACAACCTGCATAATCTGCATCTGAATAACCAGTTAGATCAAAGCCAGAATCTCTAGGGTACCAAATGCCAAGTTTTGGTGTTCCCTTGAGATATCTGAAAATTCTCTTAATAGCTACTAAGTGAGATTCTCTAGGATCAGCCTAAAATCTGGCACAAAGACATGTAGCAAACATTATATCTGGCCTACTAGCTGTTAAGTACAGAAGTGAGCCAACCATGCCCCTATAACTTGAAATATCCACAAACTTTTCAGTAGTGTTTAATTCAAGCTTAGTTGCAGTGGCCATGGGAGTTTTTGTAGATGTGCAATCCATTAGATCAAACTTCTTTAAAAGATCATAAATGTATTTAGTTTGACTAATGAATATTCCATCACTAACTTGCTTAACTTGTAAACCAAGAAAGTAAGTCAGTTCTCCCATCATGCTCATTTCATACTTACTTTGCATCAATTTGGAAAACTTTTTGCAAAGTTTTTCATCTGTAGAGCCAAATATAATGTCATCTACATAAATTTGAACAAGTATGCTAGAGCCATTAACATTTCTAAAGAATAAAGTTTTGTCAACAGTACCTCTAGTGAAGTGATTCTCTAAAAGAAACTTTGACAAAGTGTTATTCCAGACTCTAGGTGCTTGCTTCAATCCATAAAGTGCTTTCAAAAGATAGTAGACATATTCTGGAAAATTTGGATCTTCAAAACCAGGAGGCTAACTGACGTAGACTTCCTCCTCCAAATCTCTATTCAGAAAGGCACTTTTGACATCCATTTCATAGACCTTGAAATTGGCATGAGCTGCATAGGCTAAGAAGATTCTGATTGCTTCAAGTCTTGCAACAGGGGCAAAGGTTTCATCAAAATCTATTCCTTCTTGTTGACAGTAACCCTTAGCAACCAATCTAGCTTTGTTCCTGACTACTATGCCATTTTCATCCATCTTGTTTCTGAATACCCATTTGGTGTCTATAGGTTTCTTTTCTTTAGGCTTGGATACCAGCTTCGATACCTTGTTCCTTTCAAATTGGTTTAGCTCCCCCTGCATAGCTAAAATCCAACCAGGATCCAATAAAGCTTCTTCTACCTTCTTTGGTTTTTCCTTAGATAGGAAACTGCTATATAGACATTCTTCTTGAGTTACTCTCCTTGTTTGAACTCTAGAAGATTCATCACCAATGATGAGCTCAAAGGGGTGATCCTTTTGTCCATTTCCTTTGTTGAGGTATGTTAGCTCTAGATGAAGAGGCCTCATTGTTATCTTGATGTGTGATTGAGTTTTGATTGTTAGAAACTCCCCCTGAGTTTGTGAATCTATGATTTGAGAAATGGGAACTTTCTGTAAGTGATCTATTCTGACTTTCAGCTTTTTTGATGACCCGATGGATAGTGAATTTTGAGTACCGACAGATGAAGTTGATTGTCTCCCGATGGATGATGCAGATTGTCTACCGACGGATGAAGCATTTTGTAACTCGATGGATGATGAGTTATTAGCTTCATTAGTTGTAGATTTTTCTGCACTATCCTTAGTTGTAGTTTCTTGGTCACTTTCATCATCACTGTCATCACTAACCATCTTCACATTGTCAAATTTGAGGCTCTCATGGTAATCTCCATCTTGTAGTCCTTCAATATTTTTATCATCAAACACAACATGTATTTATTCCACAACAATGTTGGTTCTCAAATTATAAACTCTATATGCTTTATCAACAGCATATCGAACAAAAATTCCTTCATCTGCTTTAACATCAAACTTCCCATTCTGATCAGTTTGATTTCTCAAGATATAACATTTACAGCCAAAGACATGAAGAAAATTTAGAGTTGGCTTCTTGTTCTTGAAAAATTGGTAGGGAGTCATGCATCTTGCTTGATTAACCAGAGAAATATTCTGAGTGTAGCATGCAGTATTCACAGCTTCAGCCCAGAAGTATGTTGGTAACTTTGATTCTTCAAGCATTGTCCTTGCAGCTTCAATAAGTGATCTGTTCTTTCTTTCTACTACTCCATTTTGTTGTGGAGTTCTTGCTGCTGAAAACTCATGCATAATCCCATTCTATACACAAAATACTCTCATAACAGAATTCTTGAACTCAGTTCCATTGTCACTCCTGATTCTTCTAACTTTAAAATTAGGATGATTGTTGACTTGCCTTATGTGATTGATGATGATTTCACTAGCCTCATCTTTAGACTTAAGGAAATATGTCCAAGAGAACTTTGAGAAATCATCTACAATTACTAGGTAAAATCTTTTCCTTGAGATGGACAACACATTGACTGGTCCAAACAAATCCATGTGTAGCATTTACAAAGGTTCTTCAATTGTTGAATCAAGCTTCTTTCTGAATGATGCTTTGATTTGTTTTCCCTTTTGGAAAGCATCACATAGTCCATCCTTAGAAAACTCCACTTGAGGAATACCTCTAACCAGTTCTTTCTTTACAAGCTCATTCATGGTCTTGAAGTTTAGATGGGATAGCTTCTTGTGTCATAGCCAACTTTCATCTTGACTTGCTTTACTGAGAAGACAAGTAACAGATTCTGCATTTGATGAGTTGAAGTCAACTAGGTACACATTCCCTTTTCTCACTCCAGTAAGAACCACTTTGTTGCTCCTCTTGTTTGTCACAACACAGGCTTCTGAATTGAAGGTTACTGAATTGCCTTTATCACAAAGCTGGCTGATACTCAACAAATTGTGTTTGAGACCATCCACTAAGGCAACCTCCTTAATGATGACATTGTCTTTTGAAATCAAGCCATATCCCACAGTATAACCCTTGCAGTCATCTCCAAAAATAATACTTGGGCCAGCTCTCTCCTTGAACTCTGTGAGCAGGGTAGAATCACCAGTCATGTGTCTTGAACAACCACTATCCAAGCACCACAGATTCTTTCTGTTTCCCTGCACACATTAAAACCAAATCAAGTTGATTTTGGTACCCAAGTTTCTTTGGGTCCTGCCTTGTTAGCTTTCTTCTTTTGTTTCTTAGGTTTGATCTCATTTGACTTGGGGATATCAGATTCATCCTTAGTCATCTGAATTGGACCTTTGAAACCATTCATTAAAACAAAATTATTATGCACATTTTGATTAACAGGAAGTGGCATGCTATTAGCAAACATGTTATTCCAGTAAGGCATGCTAAATGACATTTGAGGATTACTAAATGCAGCATAATAAGGATTAGGTGCAAATGGCCTATTAGCAAATTGTGCATTCATATTATGTGCAGACATAGCATTCATAGGCATAGAAGGCATAGCACTCATGTTGGGAATAGAAGGTGGTACAGATATGGAAGTAGGCAGGGCAGTTTTGCAATTAACAGACAGATGATTTACACTACCACACTTAACACAGATTTTTCTTGGAGCATACTTATCAGGTGTGTAGTTGTTATGTTTGTTAATCCCTACTTTACCATTTCTATTGTTTTTCTTTTTAGCCTCTGTTTTAACCTCAATATTTTCTAGTCTGTCATTCAATTGCTTGATGGAAAGATGACCAACATTCACTTTCTTCCTCTTCACTTGACTAGTTTCTCCTGAAATGAAGTTTATGGAAACTGATCCATATTTTTTATTTAACTAAGCAAGTTTGGCTTTACTCACAGGTTTGCTTACAGCCGACGTATGAGGATTTATGTCACTCGACGGATAATTCTTTTGGTTATCCGACGGATGGCTTTCATCATCCGTCGAGTCCACATCTGTTAGCAATTTTTCAACCACATTGGATTCCAGCTTCTCCTTATTCTTCTTCCAGGCTGCATCACAAATGGACTCAATACCTTGAACTTTGGTGATTTGAGCATGAACATCTCTAGATGTTTTCCATGCCTTAATCACCTCCTGTTCTCGTTCAAGCTGCTTCTTCAAAACCTCTTCTTTCTTCAAGGACTCAGTTAATTCATCCTTAACAATCTTACACTCAATTCTAAAATTTTCAAATTCAATAAACTGAGGCTCTAGCACATTATTCCTCTCACTTAAAAATAAATTGTTTTCTTTAATTTTAGCAATTTCCTTAGTGAGAGACTTAAGTGTAACACACAAGTGATATAATTCTGTAGACATATCATTGATAGCATCATTACACTCAGCTTTAGATAAATGTGCTAGGTTAGTGATGATTACCTGATTACTTGAAGAACTTGTCTCTGTTTTATCAAACTTGGCCATTAGGGCTAGATTGACATAGCTGACATCCTCATCCTCATCCTCATCCAGACCATCTGCTGCCCAGTCATTTTCTTGTGTAATGAAAGCCCTTTCCTTTTGTTTGAGCAACTCAAAATATTTCTGTTTATAATCCACAGGCTCAAACTTCTTCTCGCTGGAATCTGACTTTCTACACTCACTGGAAAAGTGCCCTGCCAAGCCACATTTGAAATATTTGAATTTTGATTTATCCACCATATTTCTATTTGGCTTAGCTGCTCCAAAGTTCTTCTTGAACTTGAGCTTGGCAAATCTTCTGGAAAGAAATGCAAGATATTCATCAATATCTTCCGTGTCATCTTGGCTCAAAGAATCTTCATTTTCTGCTACCAGCCCCTTGCCCTTGTTTTCACAGACCTTTGAAGTAGATTCAACAACTTCCGTCTTCATTTCCTTCTCTTTCTCTAACTCAGCAACCAGTGCAATGGACCCTCCTTTCTTTCTCCCTTTCTCCATTCTTTTATTTTGCTCTATTTCAAGCTCATAAGTCTTTAGAATGCCACACAGTCTCTCTAGTGTAAACTCCTTGTATTCTTGTGAATTTCTCAAGGAGACTGTCATTGGTTTCCATTCTTTTGGTAGGGATCTTAGAAATTTGAGGTTAGAATCTTTGGTTTGGTAGACTCTTCCATGCAGCTTTAGAGCATTTAGTAGCTTTTGAAATCTACTAAAGATATCAGTGAGAGTTTCACTTTCTTCAAAGTGGAAATGCTCATATTGCTGAATTAGTAACTGCATATTGTTTTCTCTAACTTGTTCAGTGCCATCACATATAATCTGAATTGTATCCCAAACTTCCTTGGCAGTTTTGCAATTGATGATGTTGTCAAACATGTCACCATCAACTCCATTGAACAGAATATTCATGGCCTTCTAGTCTTTCCTGACTTGTTCAATATCAGGATCTGACCATTCATGCCTTGTCTTGGGAACTGATGGCTCATTTCCAGTTGCAGCTCTCATTGGTACATGAGGACCACATTCTATGCAATCCACATAGGCCTCATCTTGAGAAAGTAAATGAAGATGCATCTTTACCTTCCAATGATGGTAATTATCTTTGTCCAGAAAAGGAATCTTGACTCTAGCATCGTTCTTGTTCATCTTGCTTTTTGTTGTGATCTTTAAACTCTTTATGCTTCAAGAGCTTGCTCTGATACCAATTGTTAGTCCCTAACAATGCAACAAGAGTTACAGAAGGGGGGTTGAATGAAATTCTTGAAAATTTTTCTGAATTATAAAATATTCTAACTCAAAATATATATGTGAGTGTTTTGATTTGCAAAGTGCGGAATGATAAGTTAAAATGAATCAAAATACAAAGTAATAAAAACACAAGTCTTTAAAACTTTCTGGTGGATTTGAATGTATCCACCAGATATATATATATATATATATATATATATATATATATATATCGAGAGAACCCTGTGAAGTTTGAATAGCTCACAGCTGCTTACAAATAAGAACAACTAAACTTACAGAGAAATGCTAAAGGATACAGCTTACAATTGTTTCTCTGAGAAATGTATTGCTTAGTCTTCTTGTTGTTCTACTTGCTACTCTTGGTTTATATATCACCAAGATTACATAGTAATAAGACAAGATAATAAAACAAAACCTATCAAGTCTAATACTATGCTACTTCACTACTCTATTCCAGCATCTTTGAATATCTTCATAATAACATGGAAATGGTAATGCTTCTTTGTTATCAAAAACCCAGTTGAATAGGCTGCCACATTCTTTTTGCAAACACTCGATGCATGTGACTGTGTTGTCACTGTCAACGGATGTTTGAATTGATCATCCGTCGGGTACATGATTATCATCCGTCGGGTTGCCTTGTTGATCATCCGTCGGTGGCTTTGTTGATCATCTGTCGGGTAGCTATTTGACACTTGACTTCATTTCACTTATGCAGAATTACAAGACATCTTATATTTATAATTAATCAACCTATTCTGCATATCTAGTTAAAGTCAACATGACTTATATGCTACTACAGAATCTATACAAAGGTGTTTACAGAAATGTGCTACATGACTTATTGTTACCTAAGCTACTCACTCGATGGATGTCAAATCATCATCCGTCGGGACTATATTGAGTCATCCGTCGGGACTATACCTGATTATTTGTCGAGTGCTACATTTTTCACTAAGTTGAATTCACTAAGGTGTTTTGTTAATGAAATCATCAAGTTCACAACATATTCCCAACAATACCCATCCAAATAACCAAAGAATTTATGCTTTACAAGTCTTTCTAACATCTCATCTATGAAAGGAAGAGGGTAATGATCTTTTTTCGTGGCCGTGTTTAACCGACGGTAGTCAATACACATTCTCCAATCTGTGACAATTCTAGTAGGGATCAATTCATCTTTATAATTTTTAATTAAAGTGGTACCTCCTTTCTTAGGAACTACATGAACCGGGCTTACCCATTTTAAGTTAGAAATTTGGGTATATAATGCCCGCATCAAGAAGTTTTAAAACTTCCTTTTTAATAACCTCTTGCATGTTAGGGTTCAAACAACATTGTCCCTGTATGCAAGACTTATGATCGTCATCTAGATTAATTCTATGCATGCAAAAGTCTGGGCTAATCCCTGTAAGATCATCATTACTATACCCAATTGCTTTTCTATGCATACGCAACACCGTAAGAAGTTTAGAAATTTGACCATCATCAAGATTAGAACTAACAATCACAGGAAAATACTCATTAATCATCAAGAAACACATACTTGAGATTAGATGGCAAAGGCTTCAACTCTAATTTCCTTACCTGAGGTTTATCACAAGAAGTAATAGTGTTTGTTACCTCACAACCTCGGCTTGGATCAGCCTTACCATCCAACTCAAGAATCAATGAGTCAACTTCAGCATGTCCTTCCCCTTCTGTGGCTTCAAGCATAAGAACTGCTTCCAACACATCATTCAACAAAATTTGAGGTAGCTCATCATGAAAAATATTATCAATGACATCAATACTACAACAAGTATTCTCAAGCAAAGGGGACCTAAGAGCAGAGGTTAGAGTAAAAGTAATTTTATCATCACCAACGCTCAAAGTTAGAGTCCCATTTTTCACATCTATGACAGCACCTGTAGTACAAACAAATGGCCTCCCCAAAATACTAGGAATTTGGCTATCATCTTCCATGTCCAACACTACAAAGTTCACGGGAATATAAAATTTTCTAACCCTGATAGGCACATCCTCTAAAATACCCAAATGATATTTTATAGAACAGTCTGCCATTTGCAATGTCAGTTATGTGCATTTCAACTCTCCCATGTTTAATTTTTGAAAAATGGAGAGAGGCATGACAGAGACGCTAGCGCCTAAGTCACATAAAGCTTTTGAATAAATAATGCACCTAAATGACAAGGAATTGAAAAACTTCCAGGATCTTTAAGTTTAGGTGGAGACTTATTTTGTAAAACAACACTACACTCTTTAGTAAAAGCAAATGTCTCCACCTCACCAAAAGATCTTTTCTTTGTCAAAATATACTTTAAAAACTTTGCATATGATGGAACTTGAGAAATTAAATCAGTGAAATGAATTATTACCTCAAGATTTTTGACAAGTGTCATAAATTTACCAAACTGTTGATCTACCCTTGTTCTGTTCATCCTGCTAGGGAATGGCAACTTAGGCACAAATGATGAAGGAGCATTTACAATCTTCTCATTATCAAATTTCTTGCTTCCTTCAGTTCCACTCTTGTTTGTCTGATCAACATCATCCACATTGTCATCTTTACTGATTTCCTTTTCTTGCTCAGCAGACACATCAGCAGTAGGCATTGAAGGACCATCATAGGTAAGACCACTCCTAAGAGCAATGGCATTCAGATTCTCTTTTAGATGAGCTGGTTGTGATGGTAAAGAGCCAAGCTGCCTTGCTATTGAAGAACTAGCTAATTGTGCAATCTGAGTTTCCATCATCTTGTTATGAACTTTCATATCTTTAATATCTTGCATCAGTAATTTTAGCATCTCATTTGTCTGACCAGGCTGTGTAGCTTGACTAGCTTGAAGACCATAATTTTGAGGAGGCTTCTGAAATCCAGGAGGATTCATAGGTCCCTGAGAAGGCCTATACTGTTGTTGTTGAGAACTCTGATAAGATTGCTGATACTGTTACTGCTGATTAGGCATAGGAAGATTTTGAACCTTATTTTTCCTATATGAGAAATTCAAATGATCTCTCCAACCGTGATTATAAGTGTTGAAGTAAGGGTTATACTGCTGCCTTTGCTGAAAAACATTTGCTTGCTCCATCTAGAAATTCTATAATTTCTAAAAATTGTAAGAGCATTCATTACCCAAGTGTCCTTGAATACCGCACACTTCACAAACAAGATTATTCATAGGAGCTGTAAAGCATAATGTAACGTAATATGTAAACGAGGAATTATAACTCAACATGAAACATAAACTAATAAATAATATTAAATTGTGAAGCATAGGAACCCTGAAGATGAAGACTGGATAAACACAACGAATCAAAAGATGGAATTAATGCTCTAAGTCCGTAACCAGGTCATGGGAAGAAGTTCATTAATATGTTCAAGCCTCCATGAAGAATAAGATGTCAAAGGACTTTCAGTGTCAATGAAATGATTTGATTTGAAGTATTAAAGATCAGGGGTTCAATGATTGAAGCAATGAATAATCAACCATGATGTATCAGTTTAGAATTGTCAAGAAAATTGAATTAAATCAGTTCATGATAGTTGTTTGTGAACCAGACCAGTGCACCAAGCATCATATCAGAAAGGGTTTAATTCAGTTATACAGAAGAAACATTAATTGTTGATACAGTTATTAGAAATAAGATTTTTTCTAAGGCAAGAAATCTTACTAGGCTTCCTGGGTCACAAGTAACTTGTCATGGGAATTTGTCTAAGTCAAGATTCATTACTATGACAAGTAGGTCGCAAGTAAGTTTGTATGTAGAATTTGGCTAAGGAAATTTACTTAGCCTTCCTGGTCGCAACTAATTTACCAACAGAGAAAGGTTAGGTCGCAAGTAACTCATACAGGAAGCTGCAAGTCGCAAGTAAACATCCTTGAGAAATTGTCTAAGGCAAAACTTCCTCCTTGGCTATCACAATCGCATGTAACTCCCTACAAGGAAGTTATGGTAGCCGGTAAGTTTGTATGGAAATTTCTCTAAGGCAAGAACCTCCCTTGGTGAAGCTAGGTCACAAGTAAGTCACAAAGGCAGAATTGGCGTAGGAAAAATCTACACTTGCTTCCTCTAGGTCGCAAGTAACTCTGCATTAGGAAAGAAGGTCGCAAGTAACTACTTGGTTGTTTTGTTGTTGTTTACAAATGCAACAATTCAATGGAATGTGTGGATAATATTGTGCCACCTTTTCAGAAGAATTGAAGACTACAAATGTAACAAATGAATTCATTTTTTTAGTTATCTTCTTCAACAAACATAAATTGAATTACGAGAGCTCCATTAAAGACTTCATTTATTAAGCTTATAAACACAAAGTTGTGCTGTTGAATTTATTGTAGCTAATTAATTCATTGATTAGATTGTAGCAATCTCAAGGTTTATATTAATAAAATAATATATTCCTCGAATTGTTTTGTGTCTATTTTGATTCCGTACTTATAACGAAGAACTTAAATCGAAAAAGATTGTAGGTATCATATTCAACCCCCCTTGTACGATACTTTGGGATTAACAATTGGTATCAGAGCCTGTTGATTGACATACAAATCAAGATCCAAAGTAAGAATAAAGTTTTTAAAAAATTTCTTGAAATTTTTTAATTTCAAAAAATTATCATTTCTTGAGATTTTGAATTTTAATTCCGCCAAGATGATGAATAACCAAATAATTGGAAGCATCAAGATTCCCGCATTCGACAGAGATAATTACAACCTATGGAATAAAAAGATGATGATGTTTATGAAAGCTTCGAATCCACTTTATATTGGGATATTTCTGAATGACCCTTATGTCCCGATGGAAGTAGTTGCTGAATCCACTACTACAACTGGTGTAAGAATTCCTTCCTCATCCACTCCTAGGGATCCGTCTAAATATACGGAGATTGACAAGGAGTTAATAAATCTGGACACAAGCCTTTAACTCATAATAGTGGAATCGACCGAAGAAGTTAAAGAGAATAGGATGAATATTTTGACTACTCAGTATGAGGCATTCAATCAACCCAGAAAAATACTGTCTTCATTCTTTGAGAGATATACAAGACTATTAAGTGAACTAAAGCTACAAGGGAAAGTTTATCCTATACGATAGTCTAACAGATAGTTTATACTGACTCTACCAATTCATCTGGAACAAAACAACACATCTATCAGGGAAAGAGCTGATTTTATTACCATGTCCCTGGATGTGATTTATGGAAAACTATGAACCCATGAATTGGAGTAAGAGCAGAGAGCTATTATCTATGGACCTGGTTCTACTAGCAGTAAGAGTACGGTACTTGTAAAAACCACTGCACTTGTAGTCCGTGAACCTAAAACTCAAGAAGTCCAGGTTGCAACCTCCTCAACAATCAAGAAAATTGTTGTAGCTGAAATTGCTCATGGTGAGCCAAAGGATGAAAGTTAGTTTTACACTCACGAAGAACTTGAACAGTTGGAGGACAAGTTTATGGCATATATGGCTGCAAAGTTTAGTCATGTTATATTCAGAAGGAAACTCAACTACAAACCAAGAGGTTCATCTGAGAGATTTCAGAATGGGAGCTACTCATCAGGGTCAAGCTCCAGAGGAGGCTACAAGTAAAGTTGGGTAGACAGGAGCAAAACAAGATGTTACAACTACAATGAGTTGGGGCACTTTATATCTGATTGCAGAAAGCCCAAGGCAGCAAAGGGAAAAGATTCCTATGAAAAGAAGGAAACTTATGAAGATCTGAAGAGGCAGAATGAGAAGCTGAAATAGAAGCTAAATGTTTATGTGATTAAGGAAAAGGGAAGAGCGTACAGTGATGAAGGAAAAAGCTGGGATGATACTGATTCGGATGAAGAGGAAGAGTATGTGAATCTAGCTCTTATGGTAGACTCTGCAGAGAAATCACCACAATCATCTCAGGTTCCCGAACTTACCACTATTGATATGTCTATGTTTGAATACAAATCTACTGTGCATAAACTTACTTTAGAATTGTATAATGTTCATACATGCATTCTTGCATATAAACTTGAAAATGATAAATTAGTTCTTAAAGCTGAGAGTTTAACCTCTAGAAATGAAGAACTAGAATTGTTTGTAGTTGGCTTAGAAGACCTTAAACAAAAGAATGAATATTTAGAGAATAAGGTTAAGTGCCACGCAGACATAGAGGCCATTCTTAGAACCCAAATTGCTGATTTAAAAAAGAAGTTACAGGCGTTTAAGAATGCAGCTTTGACTCAGAAGGAGATAATAGATAGTCAAAGATTTAAATCTAAGACTTCAATAGGACTTGATTATTCTAAGCTGAACAGTAAGAAGCATATTGGTGCATCAGAGATAAGCATGTTTGTCTTAGAAAAGGTACCATATGTTATTAAGGATGCTGTATTTCCGTTGTTCACTGAGTCTGTTTCAGAACCTTTGGATGAAGTAAGTTTGCTAATCAATGAGGAATTGATTCCTGAGGATAGAGAGAAAGAGAAGGTAGAGGAATCCCCTAAGACTTCTAAGGCTCCATCTAGTAAAGCTAAACCCAAAGCTGACCTAAGTAATAAGGTGGATAGGAAAGAACCCGACACACTTAAGAAACCAGACCCAATAGATAAGTCTAAGACTAGTGAGAGTGTTAAGGTTAAGGCTAAGAAGAATAGGAATGGTAAGGTAGGTGTAAATAAGAATTATGATTTTGCATCTTCCTCATCTGCATCTAGAAAGTTATGTAATAATTGCAATTATGTTGAACACCTTACACATGCATGCACAAAAGCAAAACTAGGATATGTTAAAAATTCTAGTATGTCTGCCATGCCTAACATGCCTAGTTTTTATGATCCTTGTGGCGTAGTTGGTTGTATGCCATATGCATTTGTTATCATGTCTGAGTATTTTAAAGCTTTTCATGCATCTGCTAGCACTTGCACTGACACTAAGACAAGCATGAGCAATAAGCACACACATGCCAAGACTGTAGTACCTCCTATCTCTAAGTCTAACAACTCTGTTGAGACTAGCACTGAGAAGGAGTCAATCAAAGTGAAAGCTAAGCTTGTTAATGTTTCATTTATTATTTTTGTTTCTACCCCTTAACCTTCAGGACCCAAGAAAACTTGGGTACCAAAGTCTTCTTAATCAATTTGTGTTTGTAGGGTAAGTTTCGAAAGGAAAAGATCATGTGGATTCTGGACAGTGGTTGTTCTATGCACATGATATGAGAAAAGTCCTTGCTCAAAGGTGTGGTTGAGAAAATTGGTCCTATAGTTACCTTTGGAGATGACAGCAAAAGATTTACTAAGAGATATGGCAATTTGGTAATTGGGAATGTCATCATTGAAAACATCTCTCTTGTGGAAGGATTGAATCATAATCTTCTGAGTGTCAGTCAGTTTTGTGACAAAGGATACAATGTTGACTTCAGACCAGAAAGGTGATTAATCTCTCACAGGAAAAATGAGAAGCTTGCTTTACAGGGAGTAAGGAAAGGTAATCTGTTCATAGTTGACCTGAATTCTACCTATGATGGAGTAATGAGGTGTTTTTACAGCAAAGCTTCATCAGAACAAAGTTGGCTATGGCACAAGAAGCTCTTACACTTGAAATTCAAGATAATGAACTCTCTGCTTAAGAGGGAATTGGTGAAAGGACTACCACAGATGGAATTGTGTCAAGAAGGACTCTATAAAACATGTAAAAAAGGGAAATCAAAGAAAGCATCACATAGAAGCAAGGAAATGATAAGCATAACTGAACCTCTTCAGTTAATTTACATGGATTTATTTGGTCCAGTGAATGTTTTTTCACTATCAAGGAAAAGATATGCTTTAGTGATAGTCGATGATTACTCCAAGTACACATGGGTGTTGTTCTTACAATTAAATGATGAAGCACCACATATAATAGTTGATTATATAAAGAAGATTGAGATGGAAGCAAAATTACATGTCAGAAAGATCAGATCAAATAATGGGACATAGTTCAAAAATGCATTTCTAAATGAATTATGTCCAGAGAAAGGTATTTCGAGATAGTACTCAGCCCCAAGTACTTCTCAAAAAAATGGAGTATTAGAAAGGAAGAATCGAACCGTGGTTGAAGCAGCAAGGACTATGCTAAGTGAATCAAGGCAGGCTTCCTAATTTCTTCTGGGATGAAGCTGTCAACACAGCTTGTTACACTCAAAATCGTACCCTGATTAATAAAGATCATGACAAGACTCCTTATGAGATTATGGCTGACAAGAAACCAACACTGAAATACTTTCATGTGTTTGGAGCTAAATGTTTTGTGCTGAAAGAAGGAAATGAGCATCTGGGAAAGTGTGATGCTAAAGCGGAAGAAGGCATATTTCTTGGCTATTCTCTGGAATCTAAAGTTTATAAGGTTTATATGATTACTGATCAGAAGGTGATTGAAAGCCTTAATGTAACGTTCGACGACACCAAGTTGGCAAGCCTGCAAAGAGAAAAAGGATTCTGAATCTTTGGAATTTAAAAATCTTTCAGATGATCCTTTGGATGTAGAAGAACCTGAGTTTGCTAGTACTATACCTATAGAACATGGCAATGCTAATCCTGAATCAAGTGGTGGTAATGGTGGAAACAATAATTATGACAATCATAAAGGAACCCATTCAAGAACTACTAATGAATAATCAGAATCATCAAGTCATGGTGGTAGCAACTCAGGGGGAGCAGGAAGAGGATCTACAGTTCACACTCAACATCATGCTGAACAAGGGGAAACATCAAGATCTTACCTGCCTCGACAAAGAGTCTGGAACATAGACGATCCATTTGAACTGATCATGGGTGATCCTGACACAGGAATGAGAACTAGACATGCCACACATAAGGAATGTCACTTTTTAGGATTTTTCTCAGAAATGGAACCTAAAAGAGTGGATGAGGCACTTGAAGATCCATATTGGGTTATTGCTATGCAAAAAGAACTCAATCAATTGGAGAGGCAGAAGGTATAGAAGTCGGTACCCCGACCAAAGGATAAGTCAGTGATAGGCACTAAGTGGGTATTCAGAAACAAGTTAGATGAAGATGGAATTGTAACTAGAAACAAGGCCAAACTGGTAGCTAAAGGTTACTCTCAAGAAGAGGGTATAGATTATGATGAAACATATGCACCAGTAGCTAGACTTGAGGCAATCAGGATATTTCTGGCATTCACATAACATTCAGATTTCAAGGTTTATCAAATGGATATGAAGAGTGCATTCCTAAATGGGGAGCTAGAAGAGGAAGTGTATATGGAACAACCTCCAGGTTTTGAAGATCCAAATCTAGCTGACTTTGTATATTTTCTATTCAAAGCCCTCTATGGTCTTAAGCAAGCTCCAAGGGCATGGTATGACACTCTCTCTGAGTTTTTACTTGAAAATGGTTTTACTAGAGGTGTTATAGATAAAACTCTGTTTCATAAAATGCATAAATCTGATATGATATTAGTTCAATTATATGTTGATGACATTATATTTGGATCTACTAATGATAATCAGTGCAAGAGATTTTTTAAGCTAAAGCAGAGTAAGTATGAAATGAACAAGATGGGAGAGTTGAACTACTTTATTGGATTACAAGTGAGTCAAAGGAAAGATGGCATATTCATCTGTCAATCCAAGTACATAAAAGAGCTTCTCAAGAAGTACAATATGGAAGATTCAACTCCGGCAAAGACTCCAATGCCAACATCCTTTAAGCTTGATCAGGACAAAACTGGTAAGAAAGTTGACATCACAAGCTACAGAGGTATGATAGGCTCATTACTTTATCTTATAGTAAGTAGGCCAGATATTATATTTGTAACATGCTTATGTGCTAGATTTCAAGCTGACCCTAAAGAGTCTCATCTTTTAGCTATAAGAGGATCTTTAGGTATCTTAAAGGGACTCTAAATCTTGGAATTTGGTACCCTAAAGGTACAGGTTTTAACCTAATTGGCTATACAGATTCAGATTTTGCAGATTGTAAGATTGACCGGAAAAGTACTTCAGAAAGCTGTCAGTTTCTTGGAAGAAGATTGGTATCCTGGCATAGCAAGAAGAAGCACTCAGTATCCACATCAACTGTTGAAGCTGAATACATAACTGCTGGAAGCTATTGTGCTCAAATCTTGTGGATGAAGAACCAACTCCGGAATTATGGTCTGTTGATGTCAAATATTCCAATATTCTATGACAATACAAGTGCCATAGCAATCTCAAACAACCCAGTTCAGCACTCAAGAACAAAGCAGATTGATATCATGTATCACTTTATCAAAGAGCATGTCACCAATGGCACTGTGGAATTACATTTTTTTACTCACAGAGGATCAAATTGCAGACATCTTCACAAAACCACTTGATGAAAACACTTTCTCTAACTTGGTTAGTGAACTAGGGATGTTAAATATTTCTAATTAATAAATTAGAAGTCAATAACTGCAACTTGCCTTAAATAAATTTACTTGTTATTTAATGTCAATATTTTAAGGACATGTAAATTTATGTGTCATTATTTATTTCTCATAGTTCAAATATTTATGTGCTTGTATCTAATTGATAAATATTTTAGTACACTTATATTGATAAATTGTTTGAAAATAATTTAATCATAATTGGTTAAGTTATGAGTAAAATGTTGTAGCATAATTTTGATTTAATTAATTGAGACATTATCAATTCAATGATAAAAGCTTCAATTTTAATAAATTAAAGTTGTGATTTATTAATTTTAGTGGACTTTAAATTATTTAATATTTAAAGAGGTTCATTAAAGTTAACTGGTAATTAGTAGCATAATTTATTTCATAAAAATATAATATTATCAAGTTAATGATAATAATTGTATAATTATGAATAAAATTGTGAATTATCAATAAATGGATTTTAAATAATACAATATTTAAAGAATTCATTCAATTGATATTTGTTTTTGTAGCACATTGTTTGTTTTGAACTTAATAATTTATGTCTTTCTGTAAAAAGATTGATAAATTAATTAAAATCAAAATAACAATTGCGGAGCAAATTTTTTTAACTATAAGGGTTACTTGCGACCACCGGGTGATACAGGTCACAAGTAAGTACTTAATAGTTGTCGTGCTTTTGTTCACAAGGTGATATATGTAATAACCCCAATTTTTGGAAATTTTTGAAACCCTTATGAATAGTATTTTTGCTGAATGAGAAAACTTTTCATGCCACACTATGTAGGGGTTCTGTTATGGATATTCTGAGATTTTATTAGTACTCTATATGGTATATAAGTGTATGTAAAGATCGTCAGAATCCAATTCCGAACACTTTGATTTTTCCCGAAAATCTACCAGATACAGAAAGAATTGAGTATAAGGTAACAAAATTAAAAGGATTTAAATTCAAGGATTATAAGAGAGGATCATGAAAGGAATATAATGTATTGAGAAAGGTTAAAGAAACCTAAGTAATAAGATCCCGGGTATGATCCCTCAAACGATAAACGAAAACGAAAGTTAAGCGAACCGTATAACAGATCAGCGGTCATTAGGCAAGTAATTAGGAGTTAATCAAGGAGGTTAGGGATGATGATGTCATCAAACCAACAAGGTGTGGACAAGTGGAAGCATTATGACATGTGCAAGATGACATAAGCATGACAAGGGTTTTGTTTTGTTGGTTGATTTTGGGCCATGTAAAATTTACCATGGTAAAAAGCTAAAACATTTTCCAAGGCCAAAAAGGAGAAGCAACCAAGCAAATATCATAAAACACAAAAATTAGAAGTTGACTTTCCCATTTCAAGAAGAAAGCTCTCGGCTAAAACAAACCTAGCAACTTCAAACTGCCATATCTCCTTCAATACTCACTCAAATGTTGTGTTCTATAGCTCGTTGGAAAGGTATTGAGATGTCCTACAACTCTTGTTCACAAGTCTCTTCCAAATAAGCATGGTAAGACCCTAATTTTTACAGTTCTTTAAATCAGACTTTTAGAAACTTCAAAGCCTAACTTTGTGTTCTTGATTTCTTTGGAAAGATCAAGCTTGTAGGAGGCTCCCTAAGGCTTCCTAGCAACTTAACACCTCCCTTTAGTAATAAGTTTGAATGTTGAAGTTTGGAGATGGTTTGAATGGATGAGTAGTAATTGAATGATAAGCATGATTCGAGCTTAATTGTTAAGTAGTTTAGTTGAATTTGGAGATGTTATAATATATGATTGGATTGAGATCCTTGAGCTTATTATGACTGAAATCAGTAGCATTGATGTGTATCTTGAGTTGTTGTTGATTGGTAGTTGGATTGATATGATTTGGAATGGTAAAAATTTGGGAAATCGCGTAAACATAGCCGTCGTAATGTCCGATTTACTTTAGACTGCTTTTGTTCATAACATTAGGACCCAAGAACTCCCTGCTAGGTTTTGACCATTGCCATTTTTAGATAGTTCATGTTACGAGCTTCGTTTTGATATGTAGTTCGTTTGATTCCGATGTACGGTTTAGGAGAAACGACCGTTTTAAGTAACGGCATTTCGCGACCGAACCATTACCCCTCACCTTACTTTGAAACCTTGGTTAAGGACCTTAAAGGGTTAATTAGTGTATGAAACAATTATGTTAAGTGTGTTAGGCAGTTGGTAAGACACTCGCGAAGGAATCGCCTTAAAACTCGTAATGGTTAAATCATTAAAAATGGTGGAGCCGAAGGTACTCGAGTGACTTAAGAGAATCAGTAAGCGCAAAGCAAGCGTTAGAGTCTAATTTGGTTAAAGTATAGATTTACAAGTGACTTTGGTTTAATTCCAACTTACTTGTTGTTTATAGGTTACCAGACTCGTCCCGAGCCATTTGTAACCCCCAGTCGCTCAGGCAAGTTTTCTATCCGTTATACTGTTGTTGTGATGTATACACTTGTATATGCATTATCTTGTAATAGATGCATGACGGTTATATTAGCAAATTCTTGCGATATATTGTAGCATGTGATATGGTACATATGCATGCCTGTTTCGTATTCTTGCCATATATATCTGTTGGTTCAGTAGATAATACCTATGCTAGAGAATAGCGGTAAATTGCATATACCCTTAGTATAGGGACCCAAATGTGAAAACATTTTCTAAAACCGGGAGTCGAGGATCCCGAGTAGATTTTATATATATATATTTATATATATATATGGTTATAGTTTTCAAAACTATTAATCAAATAAGTTTTATTCGATAACTTTATTTTATTATTGAATATTATTTCGAATATTCATCCGAGGACTTATGACTCCTTTATTTTATTATTGAATATTATTTCGAATATTCATCCGAGGACTTATGACTCCTTTATTTTATTATTGAATATTATTTCGAATATTCATCCGAGGACTTATGACTCCTTTATTTTATTATTGAATATTATTTTGAATATTCATCCGAGGACTTATGACTCCTTTATTTTATTATTGAATATTATTTCGAATATTCATTCGAGGGCTTATGACTCAGCTTAATTTATTTATTGAATATTATTTGAATATTCATTTGAGGATCTATGACTCCGATTATTTGCTGAGATATATTCTTTATTTTATTAAAGAATAATATTTCGATAATCAAACTTATTTCCGATTATTCAAATAAAGATAGTACTTTTGTATAAGTATATCTTTGATTATTTAATTTTTATTCAAGTAAGAGTTTTAAAACTTCTACTTCAATTATTTTTCTAAAGATTATTCTTTATGGGAATATTATTTAAATAATAATATTCAGATATTTTCTAATATATTGGGACTGATTTATTTTACTAAATCAACATCACTCCGAACATTCTTAAAAATGTTTCGCGAGCCTTCAAAATAATTTTTAAAAGTTAGAGCGGATCCCAAAACTCATTTTTATATTTAAGATCCTCCTTTCGAAGGGGATTTAAATACTCGCTCAAAACCTGAGGGATCCGGCTCTGTGGTGTGTTTTATATTCGCAACAAGGTTGCTGTTTTGATAAATGAATTGATTACTTACCCAACACTCGGGAAGTAAAATTCTTGGAACAAGTTAATCCATTAACAGGCATCGCCTGGGAAATATCGGTGAGTTTTCCTTTCCAACTAGATACGACTTCTTGGTGGAGCCGTATCAACAAGTTTCTACTTGGGGAAAGGGGGAACGAGCTTTACGTTTCAGAGTCATGGATTTCATCTGAACTAGGAGTGGCGTAAGTGGTCGAGTGGCGCGGCAAACTCCCGTAATGAGTTCATCATCCAATTGGATATTTTTGCAACACTACCCAGAGCACTTCGATAGAAAGGCTACGGTTGGGCGATTGTTGAGTGTTGGCAGGGTCAAGTTTTCAAAATGATGTTTGCATCAAATGAAGTATCTCATAACTTCATTTTATTTTGATGATATTTTAAAGGTTGAATCTATTCAAGTATTATCTTGTAGTCTCATCTATGTGATGAACTTTTGAACTAATTATAACTTGAACGGTGGTAGTTCAAGTAGTATTTGGAAAAGATATAAGTATATTGGAGTATCTTGTAACTTCATCTTTTAAACTTATATCTAGTAAATGATTATCTTATGCATGACAAAGATTTTCAGAAAAACGTTGAGACAAGGTTAGATATATGAGATCACCTTGTAACAGTATTTTTATACAGTTATACACTGGAACTCTGTGTGTATTATGCATGGAAGAGGACTTCCAATATTTGAAAAGTATATATGTATATATATATACTGAATATTTAGCGACTTCATCGCATTAAGATATCAACTTGGTTCATTTCTTTTGACCAAGACTTTCATGAGTACTATGAGAAGGCTCATATATTGTTAATCATTATACATATTATTTTGGTGGGCTTGCTGCTCACCCTTGCTTTCTTCTTTCATCACACAACATCAGATAGACAAGATAACCAGGACAAAGCTTCCAATTCGCAAGCGATTAGGAAACGTTCCGCAGTTTCCTATAGGCGTTGATGTCGCTGTAGCTGAGGTAGGAACTACCAATAGGCTAGGCTTTCAACTTTTGATGTACCAGACTTATGTATCTTTATCAATTGTAATAATGGCAAAGAAAATGTAAATTTATTCAGAAAACCTTTTAAGGTGTATTGACAGATAATTGTGGAATAAAGTGACTTGTGATTATTTTTGGGAATTCATCTCTGAGACTATAACTTGTGGTGTGTGTGTGTATATTATGGGGTCACAGTACAGAGTAATTGATTGTTTAATAAGATTGGGTGTTATTAAGGGAAATGGAACTCGTGACAACCCGAATCCCCGACCCCGGATTTGGGGGTGTTACAGAAATGGTATCAGAGCTAAGCGTTATAAACCTCAGAGATGATGTGACGTTAAGATAATAAGTTCACTAAGATTATAAGAACTCTTGTCAAGTTCATAGTCGGACTACCTAATGTAGTACTGACAGTTAAAACCCTTAGGGGAACCCTTATAAATATCGTGATATAAGCGTAGTTCGTTATCGTATATGGTAGCGGGACTCCGAACCCTGAGGTTGAGGAGCAACAACGCGATGATGTTTCATTAGTTATTGGAGATCAGATTGTGGATCCAATGGAACACCCTAATGAGGGACCGGATGATGTTCATATTGAGGATGTAGCGGTTGAGGATGTTGTCCTAGAAGGGATTGTTGCTGAGAAGAATCTCGTGGAGGGTCCTGACAAGAATGAATAAAGGACCACTGAGGAATTGATGACCATGGTTCGGGGAATTACCAGAGGTAGGATTGGCTGGTCACTACCGGAGATTCGTTCAAGTTTGTAAAGATAGTAGCCCCTTTAATGCGGCTTACTCGTAAGACTAAGAAGTTTGAATGGACAGAGAAATGCGAGAACAACTTTCAAGAACTGAAGCAAAGATTGGTGATGGCCCCTATGTTGGCGTTGCCGGATGGAAAAAGGAGATTTTATGATTTGTAGTGACGCTTCGCATAAGGAATTTGGGTGCTTCTTATACAGCACAGCAAGATAATCACGTCCGTGTCAAAACAATTAAGGGAATATAAAATTCGATATCCCCGCCCATGAGCTTAGGCTCGTGGCAATAGTTTTACCCTAAAGATTGGAGGCACTACTTGTATGGAGAGAAGTGTGGGATTTACACAAACCATAGGAGCTCTAGTACATTTTTACGTAGAAAGAGCTCAACATACGCCAGAGGAGGCGGTTAGAGCTAATCAAGAATTATGATTGGGAGATTCTTTATCATTCGGGGAAAGCCAATATGGTGGCTGATGCCCTTAGTAAAAAGGAGAGACTCAAGATGATAATGTCTTTTGGAGAGTTTATAAGAGATTTTGAGAAAATGGAAATAGAAGTGAAGGTAACCGGAGCCGGTACCGAAAAGCTGTTTGAGATTGCAATACAGTTCAAATTTTTGGAAAAGAACAGATTGTGCCAGAAAAAGTGATGAACGAAGGCAGAGAGCCAACAATTAGATAAAAGATTAATATCGAGAAAGATGATAAGGGAATAATGAGGTATTCCTACAGAATTTGGGTTCCAAATGTTCAAGAGCTTAAAGATGAGATCTTAGATGAAAGCTAGTTTGAGGAATAAGATTTAGAGCAAACCCTGAACGTGATAGTCAGGGAGGTCGCCATCAAGATAGAAAGAACCCATAACATAATGAAGTGGAAAATGAGGATTTAAAACATGAAGGATGACCCCGATTACGGGGAGGAGGAGGAAACGTTCAGACTAAGGAAATAGAAGTCGAGTAAGGAAAGGAGAACCGAGACGGTACTCCTATATGATAATTTATGGACCTTTCTAGACAGAACTTAGACTATTATCCCCAACCACCACCCTGAGGAAACAATACGGTGAGAAATTCTTTCAAGACCTTTAAGTTGCTAAGCTCTCAGAGTTCCAAGGAACAAGCTGACCCAGTCGAGGCAAGAGCCTGGCTAAAGGAAATATAGGAATCATTTGAGATTCTAAATGATTGATGAACCACAAAAGACTATTTTTGTCACTTACCCTCCTAAGAGAGAGACCACCCGCTGGTGAAAGGCCAAGGAAGGCACGGAGCAAGAGATTATAATAAACTGATTTAAGTTCAGTCAATTATTTGTAGGAAAGTACTTCCCAAGGTTATGGATATAGTGTAAAAGCTTTAGAGACAGAACAAAGACAGATGAGTATGATGAATTATGAACCTAAGTTGTAAAAGTTATCAAGATTCGTTCTGAGGACACGAATCCAGAATGACGGGATGTATGAAATCAATGCTTATGTTGTGTTGGTTCATGAAATAATGATAAGAGAAAGGAAAATAAAAAGAAACTGAAGTGGAAAGGAATATAAAGGCAATAGAGTTTGAGGAATGATAAGGGAGTTAGGTATGAGGAAACCCTAAAGACTCGTAGTAATAGAAATAGAAAAGTATGTAATCGTCAGGATGAGGGTGATTCACCATGAGTTAAATTGATGGTTGAAGGTATAAGAGATACATATATTTTATCCCCTGTAAGTTGGGAGGATTCGAGGAAACCTTGAGATAGTTCGAAGGATAAATAATGAGACGCAGATAGACTGAGGAGACAAGGAAGTAAGAAATTAGGAAAATTGGATGAAGGAAGTGACCTTCAAGAATGTGAAGTGCAAGACCAGGGGCATGATACCCAGAAAGGGAGACGCCAGGTATGAAAGATATCCCAACATTGAGATGACTGTTGAGATAAACAACAAAAGTAAATAAGGATTTATTAAGAAGAAGTTCACGTTGAACACGACCAATATCTTCCAGAACATCCATGTGATCATTACCAAATCAGGAAAGAAAAGCGGATAACCGTTGTTATCTTTTGGAGGCCATATTGATTGACCTCATTTTGAATACATATGTTATTGTGAAATTAGGCATATACTATCGAGGTGGAAATGATTGAATAAGACACCCTTATCAGGAATATATGACTTGATTTATCCATGGAAGGATGCATGTACCTTTTAAAGGTGGAATTAAGGATAGAACATCAGTAACTTAAAACGAATCCTAGGGGAATGCCTAAAGGTTGGCATTTCACCCTTAATAGGGATAGTATGAGTTTTGACAGTATGAATTGGAAAGGATTAAGGTAATAACAACCTTTAAGAATCAATGGAGAAATTTTTTCAGAAGTAAATAGACAATGATTCTGGTATTAATAAATGGTATCTTGATATGCCCTGTATCTAGGGAATACAGGAGGAACGATTCAAGGATAACCTTAGAGGTTTTACAAGGAGAAAGGTAATATTCAAAATTCTCAAGAATAGAAATGTTGATAAAGGAAATATGACGTAATTATAATGATGCCAAGTGAGGCACGTGTTAAACCACGAGAAGGTATGGATCGAACCAGTAATGGTCGAAATTGTTCAGGGCAATTAGGACTTAAGATAAAAGATGTTCTAAGTATGATTAAAAGTCAGTCGTGACAGTGATTAACCTCTAAAGACTGAGGCAATAACTTATGGAAAAATGGTGATAATTTTTTTTATTTTACTCATCAGACTTTAAAGAAAACATCTTCACATAAGCTGTGATTGAAATGAGATAGAAAATTATTTGGAGGTGGTTAAAATGACATTGACTGTAAGGAAATTTTACTATCAGGAAAGGCCAAAGAGGTGGCCGACACTTTAAAGGTAAAAAGATAATTATCGGCGCTCATGCCAGGAGAATACAATGATAATGGTTAAAGCCGTGAAGATTGTATTATGATTTGAAAGATTGACATTCCTTTTGATGACTGTGCAATACCCAACTGTAATAGTAGTTGGTAAAGGTTTAATTCGTATAATCGCCATGAGCGGGCTATCTATCTTAGAAGGTCCTATCTTGAGAGTAATCCAGGACCATATTTCAAAAAAAAAGAAGGACTAAACGAACCTTTGAGTTAAGTCTTCAATTGAAGGCATACGATTAAGAATGGTATTAACCTGCTATCGTTGCTTTGATTGAAACTCTTCTGCAATTTTATCTGCTTCATGTCATGAAAGTACGTCAGGATCTGGAGTGTTCTTCATGAATTATGAATGGGGGTTATGTTAACTCCTTAGAAGTATTCTATACGACATGTATGGACTCCGTATGGTTAGATATTAAGATTTCATGGAAAGTGAATGACGACAGTAGGTCAGTGGTGGACCATAGTAATGCAACAATGATTTGCGAGTAATGAGCTAGTTACAACCATGAGAGTTGTATTGGAATGGATGTTGAGATTAAGTACCACTAATCGGGTCGTGGTGATGTATAAGTTATCATTGAATAGACTAATTAAGTAGATTATTTACCTATTGAATATTTATTCCTCCTTATCAATAGAGGGTCGTATGACTATATGAGGAAGGTTGCGGTGCAAGCATAGAATTCTAGTAACGATGATGTCTAGAATGAGATCCCAGGTTCGATTTTCAATATCGAGGGAGTTTCAAAGGTGATTGTGTATAAGCTCAAGGAAGAGCATGGGTCCATAGAAGGATGGACGGAATAGCGAAAATATTTAGGCATGAGAAATACGATGCTATAATACTTGATGTTGATATAAATATATATATGTTTTGCTCTCCTATGACAAACCTCTATAGTTCAGAGGTAGATTCCAAGCCAGATATTTTATGGCAATATTTTTTACATATATACAATTCTCTTCAGTTCGTTCTTTTCTCTTCTTTTCATTTCATGTAAGCTGAGAAGAACAACCCTTCCAGAAGGGGAGGTATTGCCGAATGACTATCTATCTTTGTGATAGAAGCCTAGTAGGATACCACATGTTGTTTAATTGCTTGTCAAGTACTAAAGGCTGACCACCTTCTGTACTAACTATGCGATATAACAAGTGTTCATGATCATAGTGATCTCTCAACAAATTCCTTTACTTCTATATGATTGATCAAATTTTGGAAAATAGAAACAGCTGAAAAAGGATTAATAAAGTTGTGGTAGTATTCGGAATGGAAACACATTCGTGATACTAAGGTTGACGTGGTTATTAAAAGGTTATAGAACGCTAACGAGCAAAAGTATAACCAGTATAATATTAGGAACGGAAGGTAGTAGCGACTACGAACTGGAAAAGGATGGGTAGTGAGAAGCAAAAGCTATAATGCTAGAAGCTATAATGAGAGTCTGTGCAATAGACTTGAAAGAAATTGGAATGATCACTTAACGCAGATTGAGTTATCTTACGACAATAGATCGCATATCAGGTATCGAGATGTCGTCTTATGAGATTTTTGAGGGAAGACAATGTCGATCCCCCTTATGTTAGGATGAAGTTATAGAGCGCAAGATACTCGGACCCGCAGTAGTCCAAAGGACCATGGATATAATAGATCTAATCAGAGGACGGCTGGTAGTAACCCAAGATGGACATAAGAGGTATGCTGATTTGACTCAAAAGGACAAAGAGTATGAAATAGGGGACCTAGTAATGTTATAGGTATCCCTTAGAAAGGAATGATGAGGTTCGGAAAGAAAGGAAAGCTAAGTCTACAATTTGTTGGACCCTTGGATATATTAAGACGTTTTGGGAAGTTAGCATATGAGCTAGCCCTACCCCCGAACATGTAGCAAGTTCATAACGTGTTCCACGTATCAATGTTAAGAAAGTGTAATTCGGATGCCAGATAAATAAGGGCATATGAGCGCATAGACATGCAACCCGACGTAACCTATATGGAGCAACCAGGAAGGGTTATAGATTGAAAAAGGAACAATTGCTTAGGAAAAGGGTTATCAAACTAGTCAGAGTTTGATGGTAGAACCACAATATGGGAAAATTTACTCGAGAGTTAGAAAGTGCAATGCTAAGAGAGTATCCCTATTCATTTTCTATTTGATTTCGGGACGGAATCCTTTTAAGGAGGGGAGACTGTAATAACCCCAATTTTTGGAAATTTTTGAAACCCTTATGAATAGTGTTTTTACTGAATGAGAAAACTTTTCATGCCACACTATGTAGGGGTTCTGTTATGGATATTCTGAGATTTTATTAGTACTCTATATGGTATATAAGTGTATGTAAAGATCGTCAGAATCCAATTCCGAACACTTTGATTTTTCCCGAAAATCTACCAGATACAGAAAGAATTGAGTATAAGGTAACAGAATAAAAAAGATTTAAATTCAAGGATTATAAGAGAGGATCATGAAAGGAATATATTATATTGAGAAAGGTTAAAGAAACCTAAGTAATAAGATCCCGGGTATGATCCCTCAAACGATAAATGAAAACGAAAGTTAAGCGAACCGTATAACAGATCAGCGGTCATTAGGCAAGTAATTAGGAGTTAATCAAGGAGGTTAGGGATGATGATATCATCAAACCAACAAGGTGTGGACAAGTGGAAGCATTATGACATGTGAAAGATGACATAAGCATGACAAGGGTTTTGTTTTGTTGGTTGATTTTGGGCCATGTAAAATTTACCATGGTAAAAAGCTAAAACATTTTCCAAGGCCAAAAAGGAGAAGCAACCAAGCAAATATCATAAAACACAAAAATTAGAAGTTGACTTTCCCATTTCAAGAAGAAAGCTCTCGGCTAAAACAAATCTAGCAACTTCAAACTGCCATATCTCCTTCAATACTCACTCAAATATTGTGTTCTATAGCTCGTTGGAAAGGTATTGATATGTCCTACAACTCTTGTTCATAAGTCTCTTCAAAATAAGCAGGGTAAGACCCTCATTTTTACAGTTTTTAAATCGGACTTTTAGAAACTTCAAAGCCTAACTTTGTGTTCTTGATTTCTTGGAAAGATCAAGCTTGTAGGAGGCTCCCTAAGGCTTCCTAGCAACTTAACACCTCCCAAGGAAGGTATAAATCTTCACACCCTTTAGTAATAAGTTTGAATGTTGAAGTTTGGAGATGGTTTGGATGGATGAGTAGTAATTTGAATGATAAACATGATTCGAGCTTAATTATTAAGTAGTTTAGTTGAATTTGGAGATGTTATAATATATGATTGGATTGAGATCCTTGAGCTTATTATGACTGAAATCAGTAGCATTGATGTGTATCTTTATTTTTTGTTGATTGGTAGTTGGATTGATATGATTTGGAATGGTAAAAATTTGGGAAATCGCGTAAACATAGCCGTCGTAATGTCCGATTTACTTTAGACTGCTTTTGTTCATAACATTAGGACCCGAGAACTCCCTGCTAGGTTTTGACCATTGCCATTTTTAGATAGTTCATGTTACGAGCTTCGTTTTGATATGTAGTTCGTTTGATTCCGATGTACGGTTTAGGAGAAACGACCGTTTTAAGTAACGGCATTTCGCGACCGAACCATTACCCCTCGCCTTACTTGAAACCTTGGTTAAGGACCTTAAAGGGTTAATTAGTGTATGAAACAATTATGTTAAGTGTGTTAGGCAGTTGGTAAGACACTCGCGAAGGAATCGCCTTAAAACTCGTAATGGTTAAATTATTAAAAATGGTGGAGCCGAGGGTACTCGAGTGACTTAAGAGAATCAGTAAGCGCAAAGCAAGCGTTAGAGTCTAAGTTGGTTAAAGTATAGATTTACAAGTGACTTTGGTTTAATTCCAACTACTTGTTGTTTATAGGTTACCAGACTCGTCCCGAGCCATTTGTAACCCCAGTCGCTCAGGCAAGTTTTCTATCCGTTATACTGTTGTTGTGATGTATACACTTGTATATGCATTATCTTGTAATAGATGCATGACGGTTATATTAGCAAATTCTTGCGATATATTGTAGCATGTGATATGGTACATAGCATGCCTGTTCGTATTCTTGCCAATATATATCTGTTGGTTCAGTTGATAATACCTATGCTAGAGAATAGCGGTAAATTGCATATACCCTTAGTATAGGGACCCAAAGGTGAAACATTTTCTAAAACACGGAGTCGAGGATCCGATAATTTTATATATATATATATATATATTATATATAATATTTATATATATAATATGGTTATAGTTTTCAAAACTATTAATCGAATAAGGTTTAGTCGATACTTTATTTTATTATGAATATTTTTGAATATTCATCCGAGACTTATGACTCCTTTATGTTATTATTAATATTATTTCGAATATTCATCCGCGGACTTATACTCCTTTATTTTATTATTGAATATTATTTCGAATATTCATCCGAGGACTTATGACTCCTTTATTTTATATTGAATATTATTTCGAATATTCATCCGAGGACTTATGACTCCTTTATTTTATTATTGAATATTATTTCGAATATTCATTCGAGGGCTTATGACTCAGCTTAATTTATTATTGAATATTATTTGAATATTTTTTTTTTTTTTTTTTATTTTTGAATATTAATTTGAGGATCTATGACTCGATTATTTGCTGAGATATATTCTTTATTTTATTAAAGAATAATGTTTCGATAATCAAACTTATTTTCGATTATTCAAATAAAGATAGTACTTTGTATAAGTATATCTTTGATATTTAATTTTATTCAAGTAAGAGTTTTAAAACTTCTACTTCATATTTTTATAAAGATATTCTTTATGGAATATTATTTAAATAATAATATTCAGATCTTTTCTAATATATTGGGACTGATTTATTTTAACTAATCAACATCACTCCGAACCTTCTTAAAAATGTTTCGCGAGCCTTCAAAATGATTTTTTAAAAGTTTAGAGCGGATCCCAAAACCTCATTTTTATATTTAAGATCCTCCTTTCGAAGGGGATTTAAATACTCGCTCAAAACCTGAGGGATCCGGCTCTGTGGTGTGTTTTATATTCGCAACAAGGTTGCTGTTTTGATAAATGAATTGATTACTTACCCAACACTCGGAAGTAAAATTCTTGGAACAAGTTAATCCATTAACAGGCATCGCCTGGGAAATATCGGTGAGTTTTCTTTCCAACTAGATACGACTTCTTGGTGGAGCCGTATCAACAAGTTTCTACTTGGGGAAAGGGGGAACGAGCTTACGTTTCAGAGTCATGGATTTCATCTGAACTAGGAGTGGCGTAAGTGGTCGAGTGGCGCCGGCCCAGCCTTATTATATTGGCCCAAATGGCCTGGAAGTTCCGCTAAGGCGGTCCATTCCTTAGGAGTTCAGTGTTCGGTTGACAAGTAAATCGACAGGTTCTCTCTACATGTAGAAAATGGTGGGGTTGCACTACTACGACTGATCATCGTAAGTGGTCTTCCTGGCGCGGCAAACTCCCGTATGAGTTCATCATCCAATTGATATTCTGCAACATTACCCAGAGCACTCGATAGAAAGGCTACGGTTGGTTGGGCGTTGTTGAGTGTTGGCAGGTCAAGTTTTTCAAAATGATGTTGCATCAAATGAAGTATCTCATACTTCATTTTATTTTGATGATATTTTAAAGGTTGAATCTATTCAAGTATTATCTTGTAGTCCCATATATGTGATGAACTTTTGAACTAATTATAACTGAACGGTGGTAGTTCAGTAGTATTTGGAAAAGATATAAGTATATTGGATTATCTTGTAACTTCCATCTTTTAAACTTATATCTAGTAAATGATTATCTAGTGCATGACAAAGATTTTCAGAAAAACGTTGAGACAAGGTTAGAATATATGAGATCACCTTGCACGATATTTTTATACAGTTATACACTGGAACTCTGTGTGTATTATGCATGGAAGAGGACTTCCAATATTTTGAAAAGTATATTGTATATATTACTGAATATTTTGTGACTTCATCGCATTAAGATATCAACTTGGTTCATTTCTTTTGACCAAGACTTTCATGAGTACTATGAGGAAGGCTCATATATTGTTAATCATTATACATATTATTTTGGTGGGCTTGCTGCTCACCCTTCTTTCTTCTTTCTCAACACCAACATCAGATAGACAAGATAACCAAGACAAAGCTTCCAATTCGCAGCGATTAGGAAACGTTCCGCAGTTTCCTATAGGCGTGATGTCGCTGTAGCTAGGTAGGAACTACCAATAGGCTAGGCTTTCAACTTTTGATTGTCACAGACTTATGTATCTTTATCAATTGTAATAATGGCAAAGAAAATGTAAATTTATTCAAGAAAACCTTTTAAGGTGTATGACAGATAATTGTGGAAATAAAGTGACTTTGTGATTATTTTGGGAATTCATCTCTGAGACTATAACTTTGGTGTGTGTGTGTATATTGTGGGGTCACAGAACAAGAGTAGTTGATTGTTTAATAAGATGGGTGTTATTAAGGGAAATGGAACTCGTGACAACCCGGATCCCCGACCCTCGGATTGGGGGTGTTACAGAAGATGGTAATCAGAGCCTAAGCGTTTAAACCTCAGAGATGAATGTGACCGTTAAGATTAATCCAGTTCATAAGGATAATAAGAACCTCTTGCCCAAGTCATAGTCGGAATACTCATGTAGTACTGACCAGTAGAAAACCCTATGGGGAACCCTTATAAATATCGGATATAAGGTGTAGTTCGTGAATCGTATATGGTAGCGGGACTCCGAACCCTGAGGTGAGGAGCAACAACGCGATGTGTTTTGTTAATTATTGGAGATCAGATTGTGGATCCAATGGAACACCTAAGAGGGACCGGATGCTGTTCATATTGAGGATGTAGCGGTTGAGGATGTTGTCCTAGAAGGGATTGTTGCTGAGAGAATCCGTGGAGGGTCCTGACAAGAATGATAAAGGACCACTGAGGAATTGATGACCATGGTTCGGGAATTACCAGAGGTAGGATTGGCTGGTCACTACCGGAGATTCGTTCAAGTTGTAAAGATAGTAGCCCCTTTAACGCGGCTTACCGTAAGACTAAGAAGTTTGAATGGACAGAGAAATGTGAGAACAGCTTTCAAGAACTGAAGCAAAGATTGGTGATGGCCCCTATGTTGGCGTTTGCCGGATGGAAAAAAGGAGATTTTGTGATTTGTAGTGACGCTTCGCATAAGGAATTGGGTGCTTCTTATACAGAACAGCAAGATAATCGCGTCCGTGTCAAGACAATTAAGGGAATATAAAATTCGATATCCCCGCCCATGAGCTTAGGCTCGTGGCAATAGTTTTACCCTAAAGATTGGAGGCACTACTTGTATGGAGAGAAGTGCGGGATTTACACAAACCATAGGAGCTCTAGTACATTTTTACGTAGAAAGAGCTCAACATACGCCAGAGGAGGCGGTTAGAGCTAATCAAGAATTATGATTGGGAGATTCTTTATCATTCGGGGAAAGCCAATATGGTGGCTGATGCCTTTAGTAAAAAGGAGAGACTCAAGATGATAATGTCTTTTGGAGAGTTTATAAGAGATTTTGAGAAAATGGAAATAGAAGTGAAGGTAACCCGGAACCGGTACCGAAAAGCTGTTTGAGATTGCAATACAGTTCAAATTATTGGAAAAGAACAGATTGTGCCAGAAAAAGTGATGAACGAAGGCAGAGAGCCAACAATTAGATAAAAGATTAATATCGAGAAAGATGATAAGGGAATAATGAGGTATTCCTACAGAATTTGGGTTCCAAATGTTCAAGAGCTTAAGATGAGATCTTAGATGAAAGCTAGTTTGAGGAATAAGATTTAGAGCAAACCCTGAACGTGATAGTCAGGGAGGTCGCCATCAAGATAGAAAGAACCCATAACATAATGAAGTGGAAAATGAGGATTTAAAACATGAAGGATGACCCCGATTACGGGGAGGAGGAGGAAACGTTCAGACTAAGGAAATAGAAGTCGAGTAAGGAAAGGAGACCCGAGACGGTACTCCTATATGATAATTTATGGACCTTTCTAGACAGAACTTAGACTATTATCCCCAACCACCACCCTGAGGAAACAATGCGGTGAGAAATTCTTTCAAGACCTTTAAGTTGCTAAGCTCTCAGAGTTCCAAGGAACAAGCTGACCCAGTCGAGGCAAGAGCCTGGCTAAAGGAAATATAGGAATCATTTGAGATTCTAAATGATTGATGAACCACAAAAGACTGTTTTTGTCACTTACCCTCCTAAGAGAGAGACCACCCGCTGGTGAAAGGCCAAGGAAGGCACGGAGCAAGAGATTATAATAAACTGATTTAAGTTCAGTCAATTGTTTTTAGGAAGTACTTCCCAAGATTATGGAGATAGTGTAAAAGCTTTAGAGACGGAACAAAGACAGACGAGTATGATGAATTATGAACCTAAGTTGTAAAAGTTATCAAGATTCGTTCTAAGGACACGAATCCACAATGACGGGATGTATGAAATCAATGCTTATGTTGTGTTGGTTCATGAATAATGATAAGAGAAAGGAAAATAAAAAGAAACTGAAGTGGAAAGGAATATAAATGTAATAGAGTTTTGAGAATGATAAGGGAGTTGGGTATGAGGAAACCCTAAAGACTCGTAGTAATAGAAATAGAAAGTATGTAATCGTCAGGATGAGGGTGATTCACCATGAGTTAAATTGATGGTTGAAGGTATAAGAGATACATATATTTTATCCCCTGTAAGTGGGAGGATTCGAGGGAAACCTTGAGATAGTTCGAAGGATAAATAATGAGACGCAGATAGACTGAGGAGACAAGGAAGTAAGAAATTAGGAAAATTGGATGAAGGAAGTGACCTTCAAGAATGTGAAGTGTAAGACCAGGGGCATGATACCCAGAAAGGGAGACGCCAGGTATGAAAGATATCCCAACATTGAGATGACTGTTGAGATAAACAACAAAAGTAAATAAGGATTTATTAAGAAGAAGTTCACGTTGAACATGACCAATATCTTCCAGAACATCCATGTGATCATTACCAAATCAGGAAAGAAAAGCGGATAACCGTTGTTATCTTTTGGAGGCCATATTGATTGACCTTATTTTGAATACAGATGTTATTGTGAAATTAGGCATATACTATCGAGGTGGAAATGATTGAATAAGACACCCTTATTCAGGATTATATGACTTGATTTATCCATGGAAGGATGCATGTACCTTTTTAAAGGTGGAATTAAGGATAGAACATCGGTAACTTAAACGAATCCTAGGGGAATGCCTAAAGGTTGGCATTTCACCCTTAATAGGGATAGTATGAGTTTTGACAGTATGAATTGGAAAGGATTAAGGTAATAACAACCTTTAAGAATCAATGGAGAAATTTTTTCAGAAGTATATAGACAATGATTCTAGTATTAATAAATGGTATCTTGATATGCCCTGTATCTAGGGAATACAGGAGGAACGATTCAAGGATAACCTTAGAGGTTTTACAAGGAGAAAGGTAATATTCAAAATTCTCAAGAATAGAAATGTTGATAAAGGAAATATGACGTAATTATAATGATGCCAAGTGAGGCACGTGTTAAACCACGAGAAGGTATAGATCGAACCAGTAATGGTCGAAATTGGTCAGGGCAATTAGGACTTAAGATAAAAGATGTTCTAAGTATGATTAAAAGTCAGTCGTGACAGTGATTAACCTCTAAAGACTGAGGCAATAACTTATGGAAAAATGGTGATAATTTTTTTTATTTTTACTCATCAGACTTTAAAGAAAACATCTTCACATAAGCTGTGATTGAAATAAGGTAGAAAATTTATTTGGAGGTGGTTAAAATGACATTGACTATAAAAAATTTTACTATCAGGAAAGGCCAAAGAGGTGGCCGACACTTTAAAGGTAAGAGGATAATTATAGGCGATTGTGCCAAAGGAATACAGTGATGATGGTTTAAAGCTATGCAGATTGTATTATGGTTTGGAAGATTGACATTCCTTCTGATGACTGTGCAATACCCAACCGTAATAGTAGTTGGTAAAGGTTTAATTCGTGTAATCGCCATGAGCGGGCTATCTATCTCAGAAGATACTATCTTGAGATAAGTCAGGACCATGTTTCAAAAGGACTAAACGAACCTTTGAGTTAAGTCTTCATTGAAGGCATACGATTAAAAATGGTATAACCTGCTATCGTTGCTTTGATTGAAACTCTTCTGCAATTTTATCTGCTTCATGTCATAAAAGTACGTCAGGATCTGGAGTGTTCTTCATGAATTATGAATGGGGGTTATGTTAACTCCTTAGAAGTATTCTATATGACATGTATGGACTCCGTATGGTTAGATATTAAGATTTATGGAAAGTGAATGACGACAGTAGGACAGTGGTGGACCATAGTAATGCAGCAATGATTCTGCGAGTAATGAGCTGGTTACAACCATGAGAGTTGTATTGGAATGGATGTTGAGATTAAGTACCACTAATCGGGTCGTGGTGATGTATAAGTTATCATTGAATAGACTAATTAAGTAGATTATTTACCTATTGAATATTTATTCCTCCTTATCAATAGAGGGTCGTATGACTATATGAGGAAGATTGCGGTGCAAGCATAGAATTTTAGTAACGATGATGTCTAGAATGAGATCCCAGGTTCGATTTTCAATATCGAGGGAGTTTCAAAGGTTATTGTGTTATAAGCTCGAGGAAGAGCATGGGTCCATAGAAGGATGGACGGAATAGCGAAAATATTTAGGCATGAGAAATACGATGCTATAATACTGATGTTGATATAAATACATATATGTTTTGTTCTCCTATGACAAACCTCTATAGTTCAGAGGTAGATTCCAAGCCAGATATTTTATGGCAATATTTTTTTACATATATACAATTCTCTTCAGTTCGTTCTTTTCTCTTCTTTTCATTTCATGTAAGCTGAGAAGAACAACCCTTCCAGAAGGGGAGGTATTGCCAAATGACTATCTATCTTTGTGATAGAAGCCTAGTAGGATACCACATGTTGTTTAATTGTTTGTCAAGTACTAAAGGCTGGCCACCTTCTGTACTAACTATGCGATATAACAAGTGTTCATGATCATAGTGATCTCTCAACAAATTCCTTTACTTCTATATGATTGATCAAATTTTGGAAAATAGAAACAGCTGAAAAAGGAGTAATAAAGTTGTGGTAGTATTCGGAATGGAAACACATTCATGATACTAAGGTTGACGTGGTTATTAAAAGGTTATAGACGCTAACGAGCAAAAGTATAACCAGTATAATATTAGGAACGGAAGGTAGTAGCGACTACGAACTGGAAAAGGATGGGTAGTGAGAAGCAAAAGCTATAATGCTAGAAGCTATAATGAGAGTCTGTGCAATAGACTTGAAAGAAATTGGAATGATCACTTAACGCGGATTGAGTTATCTTACGACAATAGATCGCATGTCAGGTATCGAGATGTCGTCTTATGAGATTTTTGAGGGAAGACAATGTCGATCCCCCTTATGTTAGGATGAAGTTGTAGAGCGCAAGATACTCAGACCCGCAGTAGTCCAAAGGACCATGGATATAATAGATCTAATCAGAGGACGGCTGGTAGTAACCCAAGATGGACATAAGAGGTATGCTGATTTGACTCAAAAGGACAAAGAGTATGAAATAGGGGACCTAGTAATGTTATAGGTATCCCTTGGAAAGGATTGATGAGGTTCGGAAAGAAAGGAAAGCTAAGTCTACAATTTGTTGGACCCTTGGATATATTAAGACGTTTTGGGAAGTTAGCATATGAGCTAGCCCTACCCCCGAACATGTAGCAAGTTCATAACGTGTTCCACGTATCAATGTTAAGAAAGTGTAATTCGGATGCCAGATAAATAAGGGCATATGAGCGCATAGACATGCAACCCGACGTAACCTATATGGAGCAACCAGGAAGGGTTATAGATTGAAAAAGGAACAATTGCTTAGGAAAAGGGTTATCAAACTAGTCAGAGTTTGATGGTAGAACCACAATGTGGGAAAATTTACTCGAGAGTTAGAAAGTGCAATGCTAAGAGAGTATCCCTATTCATTTTCTATTTGATTCCGGGACGGAATCCTTTTAAGGAGGGGAGACTGTAATAACCCCAATTTTTGGAAATTTTTGAAACCCTTATGAAAAGTGTTTTTGCTGAATGAGAAAACTTTTCATGCCACACTATGTAGGGGTTCTGTTATGGATATTCTGAGATTTTATTAGTACTCTATATGGTATATAAGTGTATGTAAAGATCGTCAGAATCCAATTCCGAACACTTTGATTTTCCCGAAAATCTACCAGATACAGAAAGAATTGGGTATAAGGTAACAGAATAAAAAGGATTTAAATTCAAGGATTATAAGAGAGGATCATGAAAAGAATATAATGTATTGAGAAAGGTTAAAGAAACCTAAGTAATAAGATCCCGGGTATGATCCCTCAAACGATAAATGAAAACGAAAGTTAAGCGAACCGTATAACAGATCAGCGGTCATTAGGCAAGCAATTAGGAGTTAATCAAGGAGGTTAGGGATGATGATGTCATCAAACCAACAAGGTGTGGACAAGTGGAAGCATTATGACATGTGCAAGATGACATAAGCATGACAAGGGGTTTTGTTTTGTTGGTTGATTTTGGGCCATGTAAAATTTAGCATGGTAAAAAGCTAAAACATTTTCCAAGGCCAAAAAGAAGCAACCAAGCAAATATCATAAAACACAAAAATTAGAAGTTGACTTTCCCATTTCAAGAAGAAAGCTCTCGGCTAAAACAAACCCAGCAACTTCAAACTGCCATATATCCTTCAATACTCACTCAAATGTTGTGTTCTATAGCTCGTTGGAAATTTATTGAGATTTCCTACAACTCTTGTTCACAAGTCTCTTCCAAATAAGCAGGGTAAGACCCTCATTTTTACAGTTCTTTAAATCGGACTTTTAGAAACTTCAAAGCCTAACTTTGTGTTCTTGATTTCTTTGGAAAGATCAAGCTTGTAGGAGGCTCCCTAAGGCTTCCTTGCAACTTAACACCTCCCAAGGAAGGTATAAATCTTCACACCCTTTAGTAATAAGTTTGAATGTTGAAGTTTGGAGATGGTTTGGATGGATGAGTAGTAATTTGAATGATAAGCATGATTCGAGCTTAATTGTTAAGTAGTTTAGTTGAATTTGGAGATGTTATAATATATGATTGGATTGAGATCCTTGAGCTTATTATGACTGAAATCAGTAGCATTGATGTGTATCTTGAGTTGTTGTTGATTGGTAGTTGGATTGATATGATTTGGAATGGTAAAAATTTGGGAATCGCGTAAACATAGCTGTCGTAATGTCCGATTTACTTTAGACTGCTTTTGTTCATAACATTAGGACCCGAGAACTCCCTGCTAGGTTTTGACCATTGCCATTTTTAGATAGTTCATGTTACGAGCTTCATTTTGATATGTAGTTCGTTTGATTCCGATGTACGGTTTAGGAGAAACGACCATTTTAAGTAACGGTGTTTCCTGACCGAACCATTACCCCTCGCCTTACTTTGAAACCTTGGTTAAGGACCTTAAAGGGTTAATTAGTGTATGAAACAATTATGTTAAGTGTGTTAGGCAGTTGGTAAGATACTCGCGAAGGAATCGCCTTGAAACTCGTAATGGTTAAATTATTAAAAATGGTGGAGCCGAGGGTACTCGAGTGACTTAAGAGAATCAGTAAGCGCATAGCAAGCGTTAGAGTCTAAGTTGGTTAAAGTATAGATTTACAAGTGACTTTGGTTTAATTCCAACTTACTTGTTGTTTATAGGTTACCAGACTCGTCCCGAGCCATTTGTAACCCCAAGTCGCTCAGGCAAGTTTTCTATCCGTTATACTGTTGTTGTGATGTATACACTTGTATATGCATTATCTTGTAATAGATGCATGACGGTTATATTAGCAAATTCTTGTGATATATTGTAGCATGTGATATGGTACATATGCATGCCTGTTTCGTATTCTTGCCATATATATCTGTTGGTTCAGTTGATAATACCTATGCTAGATAATAGCGGTAAATTGCATATACCCTTAGTATAGGGACCCAAAGGTGAAAACATTTTCTAAAACCGGGAGTCGAGGATCCCGGGTAGATTTTATATATATATATTTATATATATATATGGTTATAGTTTTCAAAACTATTAATCGAATAAGGTTTATTCGATAACTTTATTTTATTATTGAATATTATTTTGAATATTCATCCGAGGACTTATGACTCCTTTATTTTATTATTGAATATTATTTCGAATATTCATCCGAGGACTTATGACTCCTTTATTTTATTATTGAATATTATTTCGAATATTCATCCGAGGACTTATGACTCCTTTATTTTATTATTGAATATTATTTCGAATATTCATTTGAGGACTTATGACTCCTTTATTTTATTATTGAATATTATTTCGAATATTCATCCGAGGACTTATGACTCCTTTATTTTATTATTGAATATTATTTCGAATATTCATTCGAGGGCTTATGACTCAGCTTAATTTATTTATTGAATATTATTTGAATATTAATTTGAGGATCTATGACTCGGATTATTTGCTGAGATATATTCTATATTTTATTAAAGAATAATGTTTCGATAATCAAACTTATTTTCGATTATTCAAATAAAGATAGTACTTTTGTATAAGTATATCTTTGATTATTTAATTTTCATTCAAGTAAGAGTTTTAAAACTTCTACTTCAATTATTTTTATAAAGATTATTCTTTATGGGAATATTATTTAAATAATAATATTCAGATATTTTCTAATATATTGGGACTGATTTATTTTACTAAATCAACATCACTCCGAACATTCTTAAAAATGTTTCGCGAGCCTTTAAAATGATTTTTTAAAAGTTAGAGCGGATCCCAAAACTCATTTTTATATTTAAGATCCTCCTTTCGAAGGGGATTTAAATACTCGCTCAAAACCTGAGGGATCCGGCTCTGTGGTGTGTTTTATATTCGCAACAAGGTTGCTGTTTTGATAACTGAATTGATTACTTACCCAACACTCGGGAAGTAAAATTCTTGGAACAAGTTAATCCATTAACAGGCATCGCCTGGGAAATATCGGTGAGTTTTTCTTTCCAACTAGATACGACTTCTTGGTGGAGCCGTATCAACAAGTTTCTACTTGGGAAAGGGGGAACGAGCTTTACGTTTCAGAGTCCTGGATTTCATCTGAACTAGGAGTGGCGTAAGTGGTCGAGTGGCGCCGGCCCAACCTTATTATATTGGCCCAAATGGCCTGGAAGTTCCGCTAAGGCGGTCCATTCCTTAGGAGTTCAGTGTTCGGTTGACAAGTAAATTCGACAGGTTCTCCTCTACATGTAGAAAATGGTGGGGTTGCACTACTACGACTGATCATCGTCAGTGGTCTTCCTGGCGCGGCAAACTCCCGTAATGAGTTCATCATCCAATTGGATATTTCTGCAACACTACCCAGAGCACTTCGATAGAAAGGCTACGGTTGGACGATTGTTGAGTGTTGGCAGGGTCAAGTTTTCAAAATGATGTTTGCATCAAATGAAGTATCTCATAACTTCATTTTATTTTGATGATATTTTAAAGGTTGAATCTATTCAAGTATTATCTTGTAGTCTCATCTATGTGATGAACTTTTGAACTAATTATAACTTGAACGGTGGTAGTTCAAGTAGTATTTGGAAAAGATATAAGTATATTGGAGTATCTTGTAACTTCATCTTTTAAACTTATATCTAGTAAATGATTATCTTATGCATGACAAGGATTTTCAGAAAAACGTTGAGACAAGGTTAGATATATGAGATCACCTTGCAACGGTATTTTTATACAGTTATACACTAGAACTCTGTGTGTATTATGCATGGAAGAGGACTTCCAATATTTTGAAAAGTATATATGTATATATATACTGAATATTTTGCGACTTCATCGCATTAAGATATCAACTTGGTTCATTTCTTTTGACCAAGACTTTCATGAGTACTATGAGAAGGCTCATATATTGTTAATCATTATACATATTATTTTGGTGGGCTTGTTGCTCACCCTTGCTTTCTTCTTTCATCACACAACATCAGATAGACAAGATAACCAGGACAAAGCTTCCAATTCGCAAGCGATTAGGAAACGTTCCGCAGTTTCCTATAGGCGTTGATGTCGCTATAGCTGAGGTAGGAACTACCAATAGGCTAGGCTTTCAACTTTTGATGTACCAGACTTATGTATCTTTATTAATTGTAATAATGGCAAAGAAAATGTAAATTTATTCAGAAAACCTTTTAAGGTGTATTGACAGATAATTGTGGAATAAAGTGACTTGTGATTATTTTGGGAATTCATCTCTGAGACTATAACTTGTGGTGTGTGTGTGTATATTGTGGGGTCACGGTACAGAGTAGTTGATTGTTTAATAAGATTGGGTGTTATTAAGGGAAATGGAACTCGTGACAACCCGGATCCCCGACCCCGGATTTGGGTGTGTTACATTCCTTCTGGGTGAATATATACTTCAGGTTTTTATGCTCCGTGTAGATTTCACACTTCTCCCCGTACAGGTAATGTCTCCATATCTTGAGTGTGAATAATGTGGCTGCCAATTCCAGATCATGGGTTGGGTATTTCAATTTATGAGGTTTAAGCTATCGTGATGCATATGCAATCACCTTATTATGTTGCATTAGCACACAGCCTAGTCCTTTATGCAAAGTGTCGTTATATATCACAAAATCTCCTTTATCGTCGGGTAGTACTAATCCTGGCGAGGTAACCAATTTCTATTTTAACTCTTGAAAGCTTCCTTCACATTCCGCATTCCATTCAAACTTATGATTCTTCCTTGTCACTTGGTCAGCGGCATAGCGATCTTTGAGAAATCCTTTACGAGCCTTCTATAGTATCTAGCCAACCCTAAAATGCTTCTTACTTCCGGAGGAGTCTTTGGTCTCTCCCAACTCATAATTGCTTCAATATTTGCGGGGTCCACCCTAATTCCTTCGCTTCCAATTATATGCCTTAAAAATTGAACTTCTTTTAACCAAAACTCACACTTTAAGAACTTTGCATACAACCTCTCGTGTCTAAGAATCTCTAAAACTATCCACAAGTATTGCTCGTGCTCTTCTTCCGTCTTCGAATATATTAAAATATCATCAATGAACACCACAATAAACTGGTCCAAGTATTTCTTGAAAACTCGATTCATTAAGTCCATAAAAGCTGCAGGGGCATTTGTTAATCCGAAAGGCATTACTAAAACTCATAATGTCCATATCTCTTCCTAAATGTCGTATTTGGGAGGTATTCTGGTTTAATATTTAATTGGTGGTTTCCCGACCTCAAATCAACCTTCGAAAACACTTTGCTCCTTTCAGTTGATCAAATTAATCGTCTATTCTCGGCAACGGGTACCGATTCTTAATCGTCATTTTGTTCAACTCTCGGTAATCGATAAAGAGTCTCATGCTTCTGTCTTTCTTCTTTACGAAAAGAACTGGCGCTCCCCATGGCGACGTACTTGACCTTATGACTCCTTTATCCAAAAGTTCTTGTATCTGACTCGCCAACTATTTCATCTCTGCTGGTGCGATTCTATAAGGTGCCTTCGAAACGGGTTTAGTGTCTGGGGCAAGATTAATCTCAAACTCAATCTGTCGATCTGGCGGTAGTCCTGGTAATTCCTCTGGAAATACATCTGGGAACTCTCTCACTACTGAAATCTCCTCCATGCTAGGAACTTCTTTCTCTGAATCTACTACATAGGCTAAATATGCTTCACATCATTTCCTAAGTAGCTTGCTGGCTTGAATAGCAGTGAGAAATAGTTGTGTTTGCTTATGCCCCTTAAATACCACCTTACTCCCATTCTTTGCTATTAAATATACCTTCTTAGACCTACAATCTCTCTGAGCAATATTCTTTCCTAAATAATCCATTCCTAATATTATATCAAACTCCCCTAACTTGAAAAGTATCAAGTCGACTGAAAACTTATGCCCGGAGATGTCAATCTCATATTGAGGGAAAAAATTGTCACACCCCCAACTTAACAAACAAAATAAATATAACTATTACAATATTTAGAAGAAAGTAAACATACCTGAATCCAAGATCTTACAGTTTAGGGTTTGGAACAGCCCAACACTACCATCTATTACAACTGATTTTAAATTCGAGTCCTCACACAAAACTATCTTTTATTCTACCTGAGCTCGGACATACGCTGTTACAACCGGTATTTCGTGTAATATTATTTGTGGATTTGGTATAATATTAAAGTCGAATGAAATATATTCAATGATTGTACGTTTGTGTGAGTGAAACTTTCTGCATTATAAATTTGCTTTATGTAGTATATGATTTTTCAAAGCAAGAGTTTATTTAATTTCTTTATTTTTGATTTATAAGGAATATTCTAAGCCTTGGAAAAATTTTCTTTTAAAAGGTATTTTGTTCACAAATTTTGAAAATGATTTATAAAGTCTCTAAAAATCCAAGTTATTTTATGGTATAAATTTATAATTTTGAACTTGTATTTTATTTTATAAAAATAAATCATTATAAATTTTAGTTGTCATATTTAGAAAATTACAAGAAAGACCTTGCATGCAAACCCACCCTCTCATTCTTTTCAAGGACAAAGAGGACAATTCCAACCCCACTAACTCTTATTTTTCTAGCCAATTTCCTTCTTTACCCTTGCATGCAAAATGAACCAAGTATAAGTGGAGGGATAGTCTTGTCAATTCTCCATTCCACTCAAATTTTGTCAAATCAAAATACCATAAAACAAGCAAAGTGTCATGATCATTTTCATACTCCACCCACACCTCACTCTCTCCTCCCTCCCTTCTCCCTCTCTCGGCCCTCCTTTCCCCCCCTCACTCTCGGGTTTAGCCGAGAACCACCCCTCCCATTTTTCTTCATTCCTCAACCAAGCTTCTACTCTTTATACAAGTAAATGTTATTTCCCATACCATGATCATTCATATTTCAAAGAGTTTTGAATAGAAAGTTTAAGTTTTGAAGTTGCATGTTAAGGTTCTACTTAAAACCAAAGTACAACCTTGATTCTTGTGAGTTTAGGGTTGTATTTTGAGAGGGACTACAAGGAATGGAGAGTGCCAAGTCTTGAGAGGGAAACTCTTGATGATTAAATGGCCATTCCCATCCATTTCATTCGGCCCATGACCATATGGGAAGCCGAATGAATGGTCCTTAAGACTATTCTTGTTGCTTAAATCAATTTTTGCATGTTTATGTGATAATGACTTGAATTTTGTGGTGGGAAATTTGATAAAACTCTTTGCATGCTAAGTGATCATCTAGGGTATAGCTTATGCTAGGATTGCATGTCAATTTTATGATAGAATATATGTAGAAAATGTGTTATTTTGGTTTGCAAAACCCGAAGACATGCATGCATGTGAGATTTCTCTTAGAATGTTGTGAGATTGTGATCATTTGGAAAGATTTGTTAGTGAGCCTTAATTTTAGTAGGACTAATGTGTTAATATTGACTTTATGCTTCTGTTGCATGGTAATAATTTCATGGTTATCTTTTACTAAAAATGCATATCTTGTTGTTTCAAAAGGCATGAAGATTTGTGATTTGTGAAGTGTAGTTTCTTTTTGTTTTGCCATAATTGTACCTTAGGTAAGGATGATCTCACCCAAGGTTATTTTGAGAATAAGGGAGTTAGTTCAGTAGATTACCATGTTTAAGTCTTGGTTTGAGTATTGGGATGTTGGTAGTTGAGTTTGTCAAGTTAAGACCTTGGAGAAAGGAGAGTTATAGTTTCTGCAGAAAATCAGTTTAGAACCCTGAGGTTTAGAGTGAGTTTTGATCATGTCATTGATGTGCACTTGAGGCCCAAGCCACCAGAGTTAGTATTGGGAGTATATAAAAGGTTTTAGGTGTTGGTTGGAGGTTTACATGTCATTTGGTTAGGTGCACAAGTAGAATAACAAATTGTCCAGTAGGGGACAGTTTTGTTACAACTTAGAAATAGGGAGATTTGACCATGTCATGGGTAGACCCTCATTAGGACCTGTTGGGCCTTAGTTAGAGGGAGTGTCAGAGAAGTTTTTCCAACCATAGTTCATAGGATATGAGTTAGAACCATGTGTCACAAGTTAATTCAAGTCAGGGCGTTTTCTGCCCAGAAAAGCAGGGGAACCTTGGACTTTTAGCTTAGGCCCAAGAAGGCCCAAGCCAGGCCCTTGAGCCAAATCAAGGTTTTGATGCCCTTAGGTCAGGAGAGTCTTGTGTAAAAGTTTTGAAGGAAAACTTTTAGTTTAAGAGTGTCTAATGCACTCGAGAAACCATAGTTGTCATTCTGAAATTTGCACCAGTGAGCACTTTCACTTATCACATAGTTTTAGAACACTTAGAAGTGAGTATTAGGTCGACCACCATAGTTGTAAGATAGTATAAGGTCAGTAGAGAAAAAGGCACAAGTGAGGGTCAATAGGTTTTGGATAGTTTAGGAAAGGCACTCGAGTTAGGAAGCCAAAATTAGAAGACCTTGTCCAAAATTAGGAAGCCGAATATTTATCAAAGTTGTCCCTAATTGATTGATACCTCGCTTTCTTATCCGAAAGCTGTCCATTCTGATATATCCTGAGCTAAAAAATCATTTCATTATTTGGCAATTTCCCTTCATGAGATCCAATAGCCTCAACTAAATTCCCCGTGTCCAAAACTTTGTAGAATGAAAACCATTCAGTTACTTTAATAAGTATAGTTTTGTGAATCGGGCCCTGAGATTTAATACCATATTTCCCGTATTTCGAGTTGATATATAATCCCTTGATAAAGATGTTTACTGTAAAAAGAGATTTTGTCTTAATTCGGCATCAGTTTTTTTTTAAATGAATAAAATGTGGGTTTTCAGTCCTAAAGGGGGATAAATATTTTCTTTGAATGGTGGATCTGGACTGAGACGCGAGTCCTTTCCACACTTATATTAGGCTTAAAAGTTGCCTAGGGATTCCCATTAATGTTTTAGAACCCAGCGAGGTTCGGGATTACTTCGCGGCTGATCACCGGCTGTAATCCGTAGCGTCCTAAAATGATTTTGATTAAGACATGATTTTGAAATTTGTTTTGATACAAGTAAAAATGATGCCATTACCCAATGTTTTATCTCTCGTTATCTCAGATGTCTTCCCATTGACATTCTTTAATTTATATCTCGGTTTATGTTTTGTATCGTACTGTTAGCACTTGTTGAGCATTTGGCTCACTTCTTGCTTTACCCTGATATTACAGCTAGCAGCTATGGTTAGATTCAAGCAGACTGCCCGTAAGACCTGTGATGCTGATGCTTATGTTCAAGCTCAGGTAGAATAAGTAATAATAGTGTGTGTGAGGAC
>NW_027419492.1:0-34938 GCF_009905375.1 Apium graveolens
ACAAGAGAACGGACGGTGAAGCAAATACCAGAAGAAAGAGGGCGGCGGCCGCGAAATTCAGCGGCGGCGAAAATTCCGGAGAAACCCGGAAGTGAATGGAGAAGGGAGAGAGATGATCGAGAGAGAGATAGAGTGCGAGAGAGATTGATTGTAAGAAGAAGGACTGAAAGAAAATGAAATAAAATGAAATAAAATGCAATACTTATCAGGTGACTACATGCACCCGGAAATGCTGCCACGCAGCCCAATTCTAAGCCACGTGTCCTCTTTCCGACTGGAAGCCCGATTTTATATCATTTTTTATATTTTGACGGTATAACTCACGAATACATATTAATCAGAATAATCCCAAAATAGTCTTAAAATTTTCTAGGAATCCCGAAGTTTATAAAACATAAATTTCGTAATTTTAGGAAAATTCTTGAAACACGATTTATGCCCGTTTTTAACAATTAAACGAATCAACGCGCGGGTGAAATTAACTCCGAAAATTCCAAAATATTTTTAAAATTCTCAGAATAATACGAATTTATTAAATATTTAAAATATAAGTTTCATAATTTTTGAAGATTTCCATAATTAAATATGGATCTTACCATTAAACACACTCATAAAATCATTTAAAAATAAATAATTAATGAAATATTGATTTCTCAATTTTATAAAGTCCTAAAAATATTTATTGAAATTATAAAGCCATATAAACAATTTTAAAGACAATCCAAGTATTTATGGAAATAAAACTGCAATAACACCATTTTTAACAACGATACAATAATCATACAATTCATTGATTAACCACGCAATTCAATTCCATACACTAGTAATCACATACACATAGTGACAGAGTAATAACCCACTGACTGAACCAACAAAAATATTTTATTTAATTATTTATTCCATAATTACACATTTAAATAATAATAAATATATACAGGTCGTTATATGTTATGTTTGTTAATCCCTACTTTACCATTTCTACTGTTTTTCTTTTTAGTCCTTGTTATAACCTCTATCTTTTCTAGTCTATCATTCAATTGCTTGATGGACATATGACCAACATTCTCTTTCTTCTCCTTCTCCACTTTACTAGATTCTCCTGAAATAAAGTTTTTGGAAACTGATCCAAATTTTTCATTTAACTTGGCAAGTTTGGCTTTACTCACAGGTTGCTTACATCCGACGGATGAGGATTTATGTCACTCGACGGATAACTTTTTTGATTATCCGATGGATGACTCTCATCATCCGTCGAGTCTATATCTGTTAGCAATCCTTCAACCAAATTGGATTCTAGCTTCTCTTTACTCTTTTTCCAGGCTGCATCACAGAAGGACTTAATACCTTGAACTTTGGTGATTTGAGCATGAACATCTCTAGATGATTTCCATGCCTTAATCACCTTCTATTCTCGTTCAAGCTGCTTCTTCAAAATCTCTTATTTCTTCAAGGACTCAGTTAATTCATCCTTAGCAATCTTACATTCTATTCTCAATTTTTTCAAATTCAATAAACTGAGACTCTAGCACATTATTCCTCTCACTTTAAAACAAATTGTTTTATTTTATTTTAGCATTTTCCTCAGTGAGGGACTTAAGTGTAACACACAAATGATATAATTCTATAGACATGTCATTTATTGCATCATTACACTCAGCTTTAGATAAATGTGCAAGGTTAGTGGTGATTACCTGATTACTTGAAGAACTTGTCTCTGTTTCATCAGACTTGGCCATTAGGGCTAGATTGTGTAATAAAGTCCCTTTCCTTTCGTTTGAGTAACTCAAAATACTTCTGTTTATAATCCACAGGCTCAAACTTCTTCTTGCTGGAATCTGACTTTCTACACTCTCTGGCAAAGTGCCCTGCCAAGCCACATTTGAAACACTTGAATTTTGATTTATCCACCATGTTTCTATTTGGCTTAGCTGCTCCAAAGTTCTTCTTGAACTTGACCTTGGCAATCTTCTAGAAAGAAATGCAAGATGTTCATCAATATTATCCATATTATCCTGGCTCAAAGAATCTTCATTTTCTGCTACCAGCCCCTTGCCCTTGTTTTCACAGACCTTTGAAGTAGACTCAACAGCTTCTATCTTCATCTCCTTCTCTTTCTCTAACTCAGCAACTAGTGCAATGGACCCTCCTTTCTTTCTCCCTTTCTCCATTCTTTCATCTTGCTCTATTTCAAGCTCATAAGTCTTTAGAATGCCATACAGTCTCTCTAGTGTAAACTCCTTGTATTCTTGTGAATTTCTCAGGGAGACTGTCATTGGTTTCCATTCTTTTGGAAGGGATCTCAGGAATTTGAGGTTAGAATCTTTGGTTTGGTAGACTCTCCCATGCAGCTTCAGAGCATTTAGTAGCTTTTGAAATCTACTAAAGATATCAGTGAGAGTTTCACCTTCTTCATAATGGAAATGCTCATATTGTTGAATTAGTAACTGTATCTTGTTTTCTCTAACTTGTTCAGTGCCATCACAAATTATTTGAATGGTGTCCCAAACCTCCTTGGCTATCTTGCAATTAATGATGTTGTCAAAAATGTCACCATCAACGCCATTGAATAAGATATTCATGGCCTTCTTGTCTTTCCTGACTTGTTCAATATCAGGATCTGACCATTCATGCTTGGCTTGGGAACTGATGGCTCATTTCCAGTTGCAGCTCTCATTGGTACATGAGGACCTCTCTCTATGCAATCCACATAGGCCTCATCTTGGGAAAGTAAATGAAGATGCATCTTTACCTTCCAGTGATGGTAATTATCTTAGTACAGAAAAGGAATCTTGACTCCAACATCCTTCTTGTTCATCTTGTTATTTGTTATGATCTTAAACTCTTTGTGCTTCAAGAGCTTACTCTGATACCAATTGTTAGTCCCTAACAATACAACAAGAATTACAGAATGGGCGGTTGAATGTAATTCTAGCTACTTTTTGAGATTAATGAAAAATGGTTCTAACTTAATAATATATAAGTGTTTGATTGCAAAGTGCGGAATGAATAGTTAGATAAATCAAAACACAAGTAATAAAAACACAAGTCTTTAAAACCTTTCTGTTGGATTTGAATGTATCCACCAGATATATATATATATATATATCAAGAGAACCCTGTGAAGCTTGAATAGCTCACAGCTGCTTACAAATATGAACAACTAAACTTACAGAGAAATGCTACATGATACAGCTTACAATTGTTTCTCTGAGAATGTATTTGCTTATTCTTGTTATGTTCTACTTGTTGCTCTTGGTTTATATATCGCCAAGATTACATAGTAATAAGACAAGATAATAAAACAAACCTATCAAGTCTAATACCATGCCGCTTCACTACTCTATTCCAACATCTTTGAATATCTTCATAATAGCATGGAAATGGTAAAGCTTTTTTGTTCTCAAAAACCCAGCTGAATAGGCTGCCACATTCCTTTTTCAAACACTCGACGCATGTGACTGTGTTGTCACTATCAAGAGATGTTTCAATTGATCATCCGTTGGGTGCATGATTATCATCCGTCGGGTTGCCTTGTTGATCATCCGTCGGGTAGCTTTGTTGATCATCCGTCGGGTAGCTATTTGACACTTGACTTCATTTCATTTATGCAGAATTACAAGACATCTTATATTTACAATTAATCAACCTATTCTGTATATCTAATTAAAGTCAACATGACTTACATGCTACTACAGAATCTATACAAAGGTGTTTGCAGAAATGTGTTACGTGACATATTGTTACATAAGCTACTGACTCGATGGATGTCAAATCATCATCCATCGGAACTATATTGAGTCATCCGTCGGGACTATATTTGATCATCCGTCCAGCGCTACATTTTTCACTAAGTTGAATATACTAAGGTGTTTTGTTAATGTAATCATCAAGTTCACAACATATTTCCAACAAAGTTCATGCACAGTAGATTTGTATTCATATTCAGACACATCAATAGTGGTAAGTTCAGGAACCTGAGATGATTGCGGTTATTCCTCTGTAGAGTCTGTCATAAGAGCAAGATTCACATACTCTTCCTCTTCATCCGAATCAGATTCATCTTCGCTTTTTCCTTCAGTAATGTATGCTCTTCCCTTTTCCTTGACCATATAAGCATTCAGCTTCTATTTCAGCTTCTCATTCTGCCTCTTCAGATCTTTATAAGTTCTTTCTTTTCATAGAAATCTTTTCCTTTTGCTACCTTGGGCTTTCTGCAATCAGATGCAAAGTGCCCCAACTCATTGCAGTTGTAACATCTTGTTTGACGAGTAGCCTCCTCTAGAGCTTGACCCTGACGAGTAGCTTCCCTTTTGAAAATCTCCCAGATGAACCCCTTGATTTATAGTTGGATTTTCTTCTGAATCTAACATGACTAAATTTTACAACCATGCATGTCATAGATTTATCCTCCAAATGTTTAAGTTATTCCTGAGTATATAACTCACTTTCATTCAGTGGCTCACCATGAGCAATTTCAGCTACAACAATTTCCTTGATTGTTGAAGAGGGTGCAAACTAGACTTTTAAGTTTCAGGTTCACGAGCCACAAGTGCAGTGGTTTTTTCAAGTGTTCTACTCTAACTGGTCAACAGAACCAGGGCAATAGATAATAGCTCTCTGCTCTTGTTCCAATTCATAGGTTCTCAGCTTTCCATAAATCACATCCAGGGACATGGTAATAAAATCAGCTATTTCCCTGATTGATGTGTTCTTTTGTTCCAAGTGAACTGGCAGAGTCTGCAGAAACTTTCTGTTAGACTCCCGTATCGGATAAACTTTCCCTTGTAGCTTCAGTTCTCTTAACAGTCTTGTATATAGTTCTGGGTTGAAGTTTAAACGCTTTATACTGAGTCGTCAGAATATCCATCATGTTTTCTTTTACTTCTTTTCTACCGTCCATCAACAGCTCAATGGTTTCCCACATAACCTTCGTACTATTACTTCCTAGAAGTTGATGACTCATATCATTATTAATCAATTCCACTATTGTGAGTTGAAGGCTTGTGTCCAGACTCATCAACTCCTTGTCAGTCTCCGTAGTGGATGTGGAAGGAATTTTTGCACCAGTTGCGGTCGTGGATTCAACAACTACTTCCATCGGAACATAAGGACTATTTAATAATTTTCCAATATATAATGGATTCGAAGCTTTCATAAACAGCATTATCTTTTTCTTACAGAGGTTGTAATTATCTCTATCAAATGGGGGGAACCTTGATACTTCCAATTCTTTGGTTGTTCAGCATCTTGGCGGAATTAAAATTATTTAAAATTTAAAAGTTTTAAGAAATGAGAATATTTGCAAATTAAAAAATTTCAAGATATTTTTCAAGAACTTGTTTCTTTCTCCGGATCTTTATTTATATGCCAATCAACAGGCTCTGATACTAATTGTTAGTCCCAAAGTATCCTAGAGGGGGGGTTAAATACGATACCTACAATCTTTTTCGATTCAAATTCAAGTTCTTCGTTATATATACGGAATCAAAATAGACATAAAATAATTCGAGGAATATATCATTTTATTAATATAATTCTTGAGGTTGCTACAATCTAATCAAACAAATGATTAGTTACAATAAATTCCACCGCACAACGTTATGTTTATAAGCTTAATAAATGAAGTCTTTAATGGAGCTCTCGTAAAAACAAAGTTGTTGCTAATAGAAGATAACCAAGAATGAATTTACATTTATATTGCTGCTTTGTAGACTTTCAAAAGAACTGGATAAGTGGCACATTATTGTCCGCATATCAATTCATTTATTTCTTGATTCATGAATTCATCAAGACATAACTGGCGACAAGAAAGGAATTAATCTACCTTTGATTACATCTTACTTGCGACCACAGGAAGACAGCCTTGCTAATTCTTTACTGGAGACAACAGGGGAAATCACTTTTCCTAAGAAGAATACTTAAGTTGCGAGTACAAGGTAAATCTTCCTTTACTTGTTTCTTGCGACCACATAGAAAAATTCCATACCTTAGTGAATTCTCGTGACTTGCACATACAGGGTGACAAAGAAGCCTTAGCCATTTTCTCCTTACTGGAGACAAAAAGACAAACCTCTTCCTTGTGTTTACTTACGACCACAAGATAAGGAGTTACCTTAAAAACATTTTCTTGAAACAATTCCTAACTTGCGACCTTTAACTGTTTTGATTTAGCATAATTTTCTTTCCTATCTCTAATAACTGTATCAAAAACATTTATTTTTTGTAATTGAATTAATTCCTTTCTGATATGTTGATGTTTGGTGCACTGGTCTGGTTCACAAACAACTAACGTGAACTGATTTAATTCAATTTCTTTTGCAGTTTTGAACTGATACATCTTGGTTGATTATTCATTGCTTCAATCAGTGAACCCTTGGTCTGTAATACTTTAAATCAAATCATTTCTTTGACACTGGAAGTCCGTTGACATTTTATTCTTCATGGATACTTGAAGATATTAATAAACTTCTTCCCATGACCTGGTTACGGACTTAGAGCATTAATTCCATCTTTTGATTTTTTATATTTATCCAGTCTTCATCTTCAGGGTTCCTGTGCTTCACAGTTAATATTATTTATATGTTTCTGTTTCATGTTGAGTTATAATTCCTCGATTATATATTACGTTAAATTATGCTTTACATGGGCCCGGTCCTTTAATTTTTGAGAAACCGAAACATTTTCTAAATTAATAGTAAACCCCAAAAACACATATAATGTATGCAAACATATGCAAAACGAGATAAAACAGGTACCTCGATAAAAATGCACTCCAACAAGCGTCCAGATCGCATAAAATTTCATATAAATACATTTTTAACACATAACGAGTATCCGAAAAATACTATAATTCTTACAGGACCACATACAATTCCACCGCATATTAAATCATGGAAAGACACATTTAAAATAATAAGAAACACATAATAATTCATTTAACACGTAACAAAATAGCTGTAAAATATTATTTTCAAACCTCACCCTATACTCGGGCGACCCTGAATAAAATACCAAATAAAATATTTAACGTAGACAGAATATCCACTCGATCCTCAAATTTATAAAACGAACTCAATTTACCGTTGTCGATAAAACGATCGGCTTCTAATTAAATTTTTTGATTATAAAAGTATTTATATAAAATTAATTAAATACTTTTACAATTCCAACGGGGAATCGACACAAAAATTATCAATTAACACATTAATCACTTAAAGACACGAACTCATTAAAGATGAATAAAATATCCATAATTTTGTTCCCTTCAATTTGAAATAATCACATAAAATCACTCAAATAATAATAAGAATAACTTCTGAAAATCTGGGATATCACAGATATTTTAGACGAAACAGTCAACTTCTCATATTTTTGGATTTTTTAATTTTCAAAATTTTTTAATTATTGAAATTTTTGAACTTTAAAATATTTTGAACTTACCCAAGAATAAATATTCTTAATGGATTAGTAGATTTAAGATTTCTCCGGTCTTTAAAGATGATTTTATTCTTTTAAAGAAAACGAAGACCATATGATATTCAGATGGAAAAATTGCCGAACACGGAAATTAAAGATGATGGTTTTCTTATTCTAGTGAAGCTAATTTCAAGACCTACTGAAGAAAAATATGGGATTTATTTAAAGGCTTATTGCATAGGACACCACTACATTTTCAGATGCAGGCAAAGAAATTTTCTACGGATATAAATTTTCTCGAATATTTTAAGACAACTCCACTGATTCCATATTATACAGTCACACATTGATTTGTACCAATGCTACATTTTTCCGGGAATCAAAAGAGATCATAAAGGCAGGAATTGAGAAGGTTAGAGAGAATAGTATGGGCATGCAAATATCTCAGTTAAAGCATTAAAGTTGGAACCTTAGGACATAATAGAAGAGTTACTAATAGCTGAATCTAGAGAAGCTCAGGTAGATGAAGGTGACTTATACACTTTAAGAATACTTGAGGGACTAGACTATATGGAAGTGTTTTATATGTCAAGGAAGTTTAGTCGGATCAGATTCACAAGGAATACATAAGTTGTATCCAAAAATCAAGCCTATCTATTCTGAAGCAGAGACTCTTCAGGATTCAGTTTAAGAGGTGGTTACAAGACTGAGATAGTGACTAAAACAAGCTTTTATAGCTACAGTTATGACAAGAAATATATGTAACAAGTAACTATCAGGGGTTTGCTACAACAAAACATGAAGTTTGTCAAACAAGGATGAGTAGGGACTCGGGTGACGAGCTGAGACAAATGAGGAATGTTTTTTTAAGGAAGCAGTCAAGAGGAACTTATATTGCCTAAGGAAAGAGTTGGGATGGATCAGCTGATGAGAAGAAAGATCATTAATATCTACTTTTATATCAATCTCTGAATATGATTTACCTCACATATCTCAAGTTTCAATTTCTTGAACCATTGCAATATTTTGTTTTCAATATTCAATGCATATTAAGATCTTAGTATTTAAATGTTTAAGAAACGCACAAGCATTATAACATCACATATAGATGATGTTGAACTAGTTCTCTAGAATATTTTTTGGTAACTAGGAATGATGTTTAACTTATGCATGTTGGTAAAGATCTTGAATATGTGTTTGAATATTTGTTGAACCTAATTTATTGCATTAGTAAGATAAAAGCTTTTCTAGGAAATATCTCTTAATTTTATGGGTTATGTTTCAGGCATAAAACCTTTGTTTTAGACTATTTTTTGTATTCCTAGCATAACAATATTTGCTCATTTTATTTGAATTTTTTTGTTAAGGTTTATAACTTCCATAGATGGATTCATTACTGTTGTGCAAGACATGACTTTACATAACAAGACTAAGTCACCTTGACAACCCTGAGGATAGGTTGTATGGTAATCCCATTGTATTTTAAAATTGTATTTCTTGAGTTTGTAAAAATGCTAAGTAGATTTGACTGGAATATTTTTCTATGAACAACCATAAAGCTAAAGAATAGACTCTAGAAGAAGATCAATCATGATCATGCCTCAGAGAGAAGTGTAAAGGCTTGGAGTTGAATAGTGTAAAGACTGGAAAATCTAGGAAAAATATTTTAAGTCAGATATCGATAAGTCACAGATCAATGAATATAGAGAAGTATGTCGAGAAGTCTAAAATGGCTTGTAGAGAAGTCCCAAGAGATATTGACAAGTCAAAAGCTAGTATAGAGAACTAGAGATATCGGCAACTCAAAAGCTCATGTAGAGAACTAGAGATATCAACAAGTCAAAATCTCATGCAGAGAACCGGAGATATCGAAAAGTCAAAAAGCTTATGTAGAGAATTGGACAAAGGAGCAAATATTTCAGAATTTTCTGTATGTTTATTCTTCATAAATAATCATTTCAGAATTAACTGGAATATGATCTATAAACATTTTAAAATTCTCTTTATATTTATTATTCTTCAAAAATAAATCTAACTTGAAATTTTTCTAATTCTAAGAAAAACTCTCCAAATGTTAGTTCACATTATTAATATGTGAAATTAATACAAGACAAATTTAAGAAAGATCAAAAGTATGTAGAGAACTGAGTTCTCGGTAAGTCTAAATGACTTGTCGATATCAATTAATGACTTCTTGATAGAGTTCTCGATAAGTCTTTTTCATGACTTCTTGATAGACTTCTCGATAAGTCTTCTTCTGACTTCTCGACAAGTATTGTAGAGATCTCGATATACTTATCAATATGGAGTTATCTACGGTTCAAATTTTAAATTTCTCGATAAATCAGAACTGAAACAATTTAATTTAATAAATTATTTTAGTAAAATTTTTTTGATATAAAATTAATTCTAATTTTATGTTGAATTCTTCAATACAAATTAGAATAATTAAGTCCAAAAGGATAAACTTGGTATTTGTACAACATCTTGATAAGTCACTATCTAGTTCTCGATAAAAGTTAGGAAAGTGACATCTCGACATGAGATCTCTATAAGTCATGTGACTTCTATCCAAGTACTTTTCAACCGTTCATTCTTCTCTTGTCGATAAGTCATATCTCTACCATATAAATATCCATACTGTAATTCCCTAACAATACAACAAGAATTAGAGAAGGGGGGTTGAATTTAATTCTGACTGTTTTTTGAGATTTTAAAGTTGTTCTAACTTAATATATATAACAGCGTTTGATTAGAAATAGTGCGGAATGGAAGAAAAATAGAAATCAAAACACTAAGTAATAAAACACAAGCTTTAAAACTTTCTGGTGGATTTGAAAGTATCCACCATATATATATATATATATATATATATAACCGATTGAGAACTCTGTGAAGCTTTCAATAGCTCACAACTGCTTTATAAGTTGAGCAAACAAAACTACAGAGAAATCTTACATAATACAGCTTGATATGTTTCTCTGAAAAATAAGCTTGCTTAGCTAATAGTTCTCACTTGCTACACTTGGTTTATATATCACCAAGTTACATGACAGTAAGACAAGATAATAAAACAAAACTATATCTAGTCTAATATCATGCTGCAGCAATACTTTATTCGGCATTTTTGAATATCTTCACATTTGCATGGAAATGGTAATGCTTCTTTGTTCTCAAAATCCTGCTTAACAGGCTACCACATTCCTTTTGCAAACACCTGACGCATGTGACTGTGTTGTCACTAGCAACAGCTATTTTAAATATGATTATCTATCAGGATTATGTTGAACATCCATCGGGAATATGTTGATCATCCGTCGGGAGCCTTGTAGATCATCCGTCGGGTGTCTATCTGTCACTTGAATCTATTTCACTTATACAGAATTACAAGACATCTCATATTTACAATTAGCCAATCTATTCTGCATATCAGTCTAGTAGTCAACAAGACTTAGAGAATCCTACACAATCTACTAGAGTAAAACATGTTGTTTGCAGAAATGTGCTACAGTACTTATTTGTTACATAAGCTACACTCTCGATGAATGTCAAATTGTCATCCATCGGGACTATAAAGTTCATTCGTCGGGACTATATTAGAACATCCGTCGGGAGCTACAAAATTCACTAAGTTAAATCTACTAAGGTGTTTTGTTTAACTTATCATCAAGTTCACAACATATTCCTAACAATCTCCCCCAATTTATGTCTACTGGAATTGTAGCCATAAATTAAGAGAGACTTGATGATAACAAAACACCCTAAATGTATAGATTAATATATAGTAGATAAAACTGATAAGTGCGACAAATTTATTGAAAATTGAACAAAGTAAGAGTGCACACAATCATTATCAAGGTGCTCCTCTAGTCTGAGCAGATGATTTCTATTTCCTTGATTGTCTGGATTTCTTCCCAAGCTTCCTGTTGTTTTCCTCTATTTGATTTTGGAGCTGCTTGTGGAATTCAAGTTCTTCAGCATCTGAAAAATCCAGCGTTTCTTGCATTTCCAATAGAGTCTCATTGCTAGAGATACTCAATTGGTAATCCATTCTGAAGAATCTCCTAACACCCTTGTTATCCATGAATTCCATCAGCCAATTAGGCCTCAAATGCACTCTATTTCTGTGAAGGGAATTGATAGAGTTTTTAGGAGTTCATCTTAGGCTTTATTGCTCCTTAGATCTTCTATCTTCTTTAGGACCAGTTTCCTTGCAGTTACATTAAAACCAAAGTTTTTCTTGAAGGATGAGAAGACCTTTATCAGTACAGATTGGCTTTCTTGAAGAATCCTATGAATGGGCTATGTGATCTCTTTCCCTCCCTTGTACTTAAACACTAGTCTTTCAGGAAGATGTCTGTGAGCATCAATTCCTCTTACCTCTTCCAATTCATCCAAGTAAAGATTTATATCAGAAAATTCCTTGATGCCACGGATGTAGAATAGATCTCCCTTGTTGACAGTTGGTTGATTTTTGGCCAAGGCTTTGGTTCTGAGAGTCACAGGCTTGATCTTCTTGGTTGCTCTTATCTTTGTTTTCTTTGGCTTGTTGAAGATAGGTAAAATGAATTCAGGAATTGGCAAACTTTCCAAGTCTATTGGCTCATCTTTGGGAATTATAGGCTCACCATGAAAATTCTTTGTTGGATCCACCTTGAATTCCTCATGTACAACTGAGGGATTGGATGTTTGAGTTAAAGTTATAGACTTTTTGGGAATGTAGTCTTCCATTTCCTCATTACTGAAGTCCAATTTCCTTTTGGAATGAAGTTTGTATCTAAATTTTCTTTTATGTGGAGGTTCATTTTGCATTTTCTGATCTTGAGCTTCAGTAATCATAGGTGGTTTTTCTGAGATTTCAGTTGCAGCTTTCACAGCTTGAAGCTTGGCTACTATAGCAGCTTGCTCTTTCTTCTGTTTGAGCTTCTTAGCATCTAGCAGCTTGCCTCTTTTCTTGCTTAATTCTTTATTTTTCTTCCATTTTTGTTGCTGCAAACTGAGGGTGTCCAGCCACCACACAAATCTCTTTTCCATTCCTGTAAATTTTGGCAATTCTTTTCTTTTATACTGAATCATATGGATTTTTGTAAAATCCTATGGACCTTGCCAATAGCTTCTTTTCATCTGGTTTTGGAGTTTCAAACATGAGATCCAAGGGATTCTTGTCTGATGACTTTGGATAGTTCTTTTTAGGTTTCAAAATCAGATTGGTTTTTGGAGATTTGATGCATGAAGTTTGGCCTTTTTCCAAGCTGTCTAGACTCATTTCATTCACTGAGATTTGTTTGACTTGAGAGTGGTGATGAAAACTCTTGTCTGGTTTCTGTATCTGACCAAATTTCTTCTGAATATCTTCATCTATTTTCTTCCACTTGTCATCCAATTCTTTCTCAACAGCTGCAACATAGAGGATCTTGAAATTGGAGTTTGAATTCAGTTTAACAGCTGCTATTTGGATCAGATCAATGTTGTCCAATAATGGTGGCTTTGGCAAAGTAATTTCTGGAACTATTACTTGACTTATTTGAACATCTATCACATGCTCTCCCTCACTGGTTTGCCCTTCTTGACTAACTGGGATGTTTGAATCTTTCTCCCCCTTTTTGTTATCATCAAGTAGAGTGGAGGTGGAAGTTTGTGCAGCCATCAGCTTTTATAGCAACTGAGTTTGTGTGCTTGATGTAGATGAATAGCTATGAGAGAGGCTTCTACAGCTTTCAGTCTTGTGTCTAGGGAATCCACTTTAGTTGCAAGAGTAGAATTCTTCCTCAACTGTCTGTTGATGTCAAGTACTATTGTATCTGGGAATTTTGCATCCAATCTTTCAGACACATCTTTCTTGATTTGGTCAATCTCAGTTTTGATTGAAGTGACATCTTGATTGTGTTGAAGAGCTTGTATTTGATGTAGTTGGAGAGAGTTGAGGTGTGCTTGTAGAATCTTCTTGGTGCTAGCATTAGTAGTGGCTTGAAGAGCAGTGTGTGTCTGTTGAATGATGTGAAAAAGAGTTGTCTTGAAATGTTGCTCATCACACTCTTTAGAGAACACCCTATTAGGCCTCAATGATACTATAGAAGGGGGTTGAATATAGTATATACAATCAATTCGATTATAAAACACAAGTATGTAACAGAAAACAAGTTTATTCAATATATCAAACTCTGTTATAGTAGGTTTAATCTACTCTCTCAGTGATGTATGATATCACTAAGAGCTGCTAGGGTTACAATGAATAATATTCTCGTGAATGATAACACTTATAGTGTAAACCCTAAGTTGTGTTTATATAGTACACAGTTACAAGATATCTTCTAATTGTTATGAAATATACCTCTTCCTAAAATATATCAATCATATATTATCTTTTTACAAGTCTTCTGATCGTCCAACTCCTAAAGCATATCTTCCTTTGTTTAGTCCAGATCCTCTCCTAGAAATCATCCACACTTTACTTCTGAAGCATATCCTTCCTTAAGTTCTGAAATTACAAGTTCTGATACCTTAAGTTCTGATATCTTCCTGTCTTCAGTAAATCCTGATTCCCAGCTAAGTCCTGATAAGTCCTGATATTAAGTTCTGAAAATGAACACATCAAATTAGTCATGACATCATCAAACATATCTAACAATCTCCCCCAACTTGTATATTATGAAAAATGTACAAGTTATAAACTTGATGATGTCAAAAACATTTAAGTACAAATGTAATGAGAGTTTTTTTATACAACTAACTACAACTTACAGTCCTTGCAGCTTTTACCAATCTTACTGAATCAATCTGAATCCAAAATGATTCTTGACAAAGTTTGATATCAGCTTCTCTTCTGCATTTCTCAGGACTTGAGCTAATTTAGTCTTGACTTGCTGCAGTTCTTCATCTTGACTTCCAATCTGGTAGATGGAAGTCCTAAGTGCTGAAATATGATTTCTTTTCAATCCATCACCAAATCTGATTACCCTTGAATGAGAGGAGTCTTCATTGTAGCATAGATATTTCTCTTTCAGAATAACTTCTATCTTAGCAGAATTCTTCTTCATTGGAATTTCTCTTTCATCATCTTCAACTAACTTTGGAATAAATTATGCAACCCTTGATCCGGAGATTCGGGCTTTATCCCTTATGGTCTTCATCATGAAATTTGACCATCTTCTGGTAACCTCAGACTTTATCTCCAAAAGATAATGAATGAATTGAAGTTCTTTAAGGGATTTGTTCAGAACATCTGATTCTGACATTCTGTATGTTCTTCCATCTTTAAGAAATAGAATCAACTTTTCCTTGACTTTACTCTTATCATGAGTATCCATTACCACTTGAGCAGATATAACCTTGTCAAGGTGTTTCTGTGGAACTTCCTCAAGTGGTTTGTCAATTAATAAAAATGGATCTTTGATATTTACTTCAACTCTTGTTTTCTTCTTGGCTTGGCTTGATCCTAAACCAGATATGTCTCTTGCTTCTCTGGCATTCACTCCAACAGTCATGGAATCGGATAGCAGTTGACCTTTCTTCGGATTTGATGCTTTAACATTTTTCCATAGGAGTTTCTTCTTATCAGCAATTTTCATCTTGCCCAAATCAACTTGAGCTCCGTCAGATGTTGATGTCTTGATGACTTATTCAGGATTTGCAAATTCTTCTGTAGCTTGCTGTTCTGAAATTTCTTCAGGATTTGTCAAGCTCTGAACTTCTTCACTCTGAACAACTTGAGCTATGTCAGAGGTTGTCTTAGATTCTTCTATCATCTTTCTTCTGTTCATAGTTTAAACAGTTTCATCTTCTGTAGCAGCATCATCAAAGACTTGAACTATCTTGCACACAGGATCCATCAGAATTTGAGGAATCTCCATCTTCTGTTTCTTCACTATCTCCCCAACTTTTCCTTTTCCCTTGTCTTTGGGATCAGTAGTAGTTTAAGATCTAGTACTTGATCTAGGAATCTCTGTGGCAGATCTTTCTTTTATCACAATCCCCTTTTCTTTTGGCCTTGGTGGTTTTTTGGCATTAGAAGCTTTTGACTTTGGTTTGCTCTTCTCAGCAGCAAATTTAGCTTCTTCTTCTCTTCATTCCTCTAAATCCATTCCTGGATTATCCTTAAGGAATAGTCTCTTGGCCAGTTCTTCAGCAATAGCTTGAATTTTGGGATCGTTATAAAAAATGTTGCTTTCTTTCCCTTGAATTTCAGAGTCTACAAAAACTTCTGTGAATCTTGGCTTCCAGCTTGAATCATTACATCAGAAGTAGTTGTCAGAACTTGATCATCAGAATTTGTGATCAACAAAGGAACATCCTGGTTTGTAGGATTCTTTCCTTCCTTATCCCTCATTTGAGTAGAACCAGACAATCTATGATGAGAACCTGTCTGTTGAGAAGGAATCATGCTCAATTGCTCTCCTTGACTGTGACCTCTACTCTTATCAGTGTTTCCCTGCTCATCACCATGATCATCCTTTTTCTTCAGTGTCTTGATTGGTGAGCATTTGGACTTAACTACCTTCTCCCCCTTTTTGGCATTATCTGTCAGGTGGAGTGAAAGAAGAAATTCCACTGAAGATTGGATCTTATTCAACTGAGTCTGTTGAGCAACCTGATTTTGTAATACCTCATCCAGTTGGGCCTGCTGCTGGACTTGAACAAGCTCAATAGCCTCTACTTTTTCATGAATAGGTCTGATAAACCTCTTCTTGTCTAGCTTTTGCATCATTTCCAATTTATCAGCTGTCTCTTGAAGTTTATCAACCTTTGCATGAGTCATGGAGTGTTGTCCTTGTAGAGTTCTAGTACTGAGAGCTGTGACTTTTAGTTGGTGCTTGAAGTCAGAACTTGTCAGTAACTCATCAGCTTTTGAAATATGCTCTGACATAACATGTGTGCTATGAATGCAATCAGTATCATTTGCATTTGTGCATCCACTGTTACGACCGGCATTTTGTGTAATATTATTTGTGAACTTTGTATAATATTATAGCCGATTATAAATCTATGTAATGATTGTACGTTTGTGTGAATGGAATTTGCTGCGTTATAAGTTACTTTATGTAGATTATAAATTTTTCAAAGCAAGAGTTTTATTATTTGCCTTTATTTTTTATTTATAAGGAATATTTTATACCTTGGAAAATTTTCTTTTAAAAATTATTTTATTCACAAATTTCAAAAGTGATCTCATAAAATTTTTAAGTTATTTTATGGTACAACTTTTATAATTTTCGAAATATTAATTTTATTTATAAAAAATATTCTTTGAAACTAATTATTTATTTAATTTGCATTTTTCTCTTTTGCCCATGCATGCAAATCACTTCTAATTCAACTCAGGGGCGCTAGAGTCAATAACCACCCCACTAACCACTCCTACCAAGGCCATTTTACTAGAAAGCCCTTGCATGCAAATTTGTTTTCAAGAAGAGAAGGGAGGAAAGGGTAAAAGCACACTCCATTCACCAATTTACATAAGTATAATGATTTAACCTCAATCAAACTCACACTCAACCACATTCACTTCACTCCAACTCATCTCTCTCTTTTTCTCTCTTCTTCCCCCTCCCTCTCCTTGCTCTCGGCCAAAACCCCCATCCCCACTCCCTTCCATTTTTCCATCCCATTTCTCATCTTTCCTAGTGTAATTCCCCTACCTACATTTATTTTATATACTTCCCAAGAGTTTTATGATTGGGAGATGAAGTTTCATGGTTGCATGTGTAACTTTTGTGTGATCTCCAAAGAGAAACTCTTGATTCTTGTGAATTTAAGAGCTCTCTATGAGATACATTTCATATATGTTTTAACCAAGTATTTTATGGAGAAACCATGCCTTAAAAACCCTTGCATGCTACTGAAATTTCACTATATAATCATGTTTAGCCATGCATGCTAGTTTTAAGATGTTAATATGATGATCAACCATGTTGTGTATGCTACTCTTCTTAAAATCATGTTTTCATGTTTAACAGTCTATAAATTCGAATTATTTGTGCTTGAAATAGATTGTTTCCATGATATATTGCTTAATAATAGTTAAGAGAGGATAAATTTCATGATTATTAAGGTTGGGTAATAGGTTCAAGTCGAATTTACAAGAATTTAAACTCCATGATTAGCCGAAACCTTGTTAAGTGTTTTTCATGAGTTGCTTGTTGTATTTTTATTTTCATGCAGGTGTTCTAGGGAATGGATGATCTCCACTCCTGTTGAGGCACTATTTTAAGATGTTGATGCACTAGGTTTGCTTTGGTAAAGGTTGGGTGTTTGGTTAATAAGTGGGAGTTAAGGTGGAAAGGGTTTAGTTAGTGTTTGTATTTTTCCAGAATTTTTGCACTAGTTTGTGAGGAAGTTTTGATTGGGCATTTGTTGTGCACTTTGAGGTCCAAGCCACAAGAAGCTAGCACTAGGAGTATACAATAGGTTTTAGGTATTTTTTGGAGGTTTGTAAGAGGTTTGGTTAGGTGCACGAGTGAAATCACAAAATCTGTCAAGCAGGGGACAGTTTTGTTGCAACTTAGGAATGGGAAGTTTTCACCATGTCATAGGTAGGCCCTCATTAGGCCCTGTTGGGAATTAGTTAGAGGGAGTGTCAGAGGAGTTTTTCCAACCATAGTTCATAGGATTTGAGTTAGAATAATGTGTCAGAAGTTAGTTCAAGTCAGGACCTATTCTGCCCAGAAAAATAGGGGAACCATGGACTTTAAGCTTAGGCCTAGGGAGGCCCAAGCTAGGCCCTTGAGCCACATCAAGTTTGGGAGTTGCCTTATGATCAGAAGATCTAGTGTAGAAGTTTTGGAGGTAAAATTGTAGTGTAATAGTGTCTAATGCACCCAAGAAATCATATATGTCATTCTGAAATTTACCATAGTAAGCACCTTCACTTACCACATAGTTTAGAGAACTTTTGAGTGAGGCCTAGGTTGACCACCATAGTTTAAAGATAGCATAAATTCATTATAGTGAAAGGCCCAAGTCAGGGTCAATAGGATTTGGATGGTTTAGTAAAGGCACGTCGAGTTAGGAGGTCAAAATTTGGAGATTTTGTCTAGTTTAGCGATCAAGTGACTTAGGTTGTGGAGCGAGATCATCCAAGCCTAGTGTTGCAATATGGTGCGTGTGATATTTTTTGGTACTTAAATATGGTATGTGAGTATATGTGGCTATGTGTACTATTATCTTTATAAGGTGATTATAAATTGCGTGGATATAGGCCTAAGTGCCATTTGTGTTTAATTTCGGGTTGTAAATAGGTTGCGTTGGTGAGAATATATTATAATGAGGTTATTATTAATTGTGTAGGATCTCGAGACGAGGGTAAATTTGCCATAAAGGTCGAGTAAAGCTTCCAGTTGCTCCTACCTGCCAGTCCAGTCCAGCCTTTCTCAAGGCAAGTGATTCAACCTGCTTTAGTTTACACTACGAATGTGTGATAACTAGTTCCTATATATATGATGCGAGTATCCTGATTTATCTTGTTATACCTGAACCAAGTGATTCTCAAATCTATCTTCGTATTATATAGAAATGCCATGAACCCTCAAGTATTTATTGCAAGTAGTTCAAAAGTCATACCATGCTAGTATACCAAAGTAATTGTGATGCCATGATAAAATAGAGATTTGTTATAATACTTTATTGATCCTTTTGATTAACATGCTATTGATTCCTGAGAAATCTTGATATTGCACCCTGATGCTTTGATTCAACTCTTGTAAGAACCTCGATAGAAACTTTATCTTGATACCTAAAAGCCAGTCACTCCTTAAAGTCGTTCATGATTGTTTGATAACCCTATACTTACCCTAACACATGATACCCTGTTATACTTCAAATTAATGCTCACCTTCTTTGTATTTTAATACCTATACCTTATCTGGACCCATTACCTTAAGCCTAATAAGGCTTTGTTCTTTCATATTATTCGATAGCCTTGCTAAATCTCCTTGTCAAAGTCCTTGTAAATAGAAACCTTTCAATTACCCTGATAGAGTAAAGTCTAGTGGATCATGGCCCTGAGATTTAGTGAACATATTTCCAGTGTTTCAAAGTTGATCTATAATCCCTTGATAAAGATGTTTACTGTTTAAGAAATTTATTATCAATCGGCATCAGTTTTTGAAATGATTAAAAATTTGGATTTTCAGTCCCAAAGGGGGATAAATGTTTTCTTTAAATGGTAGATCTGGACTGAGATGCAAGTCCTTTCCTATAACACCCTCCAAATCCGGGGTATAGATTTGGGGCATTATTAACAACAATTACCAACTAAACCTGCACAAGCGGAATATAAATATAATAATTACCCCGAACTATCACTACTCAGGATCTTTTAAGGTCTGAGTTTGAAAACAAGAACCACATACTACATTTTATTACAAACTCAACTAAATAAAACCTGTCTCAAGAACTCTCTTTGTTACAAAACTTTATTCTAACTACAATCTCACTACACAACTTTTATTCAAACTACACAAGACTTTCATTCAACCCAACATTACTACTTATCCTGCTACACCTGATCTGGCAATTCAAAGCTCTCTTCGGGAATAGGAAGGAACACTCTTGGTATAAGAGGGTCCCGCTGCTTGACTCGCTTCTTGACTATGCGGGTTCTGATGGGTTTTATTCTCTACCTTAACTGTAAAACAATAAGAGTTATAATAAAAAGGGATGAGCCAAAATTGCTCAACAAGCCTGCAACAATATATATAGTATAAAGAAAGAGAAATGAGTGAAACAATAAGTTGCTGGTTGGAACAACCATCTGAATCTGTAAAGAATAATAATTTGCCAATGCTGGCGAGTACCAAATGAACAAGACTGGAAACAAGAACCAACATATGCACTATAACCTTCTGATCAGTCAGAATATAGTGCGGATCTATACCCAACTGCATAGACCCAACCAACATAAGGAGTACTGAGGCAACTATGGCCTATTAAATAATGGTCTGGGTAAAACCCAGCCCGAATAGTAACCATCCAGTCCAAGGCTTAGCATCCGGAACAATCGGAATGCTATTGATATATCCCAACGCCAGGATATACCAGAGTATATGTAACAAGGGTAAAGGAATTGAAATATGAACAGGGAATTCAATAAATTGGGTAATTCAAGAATTGAAATGAAATTGGAAACAAGCAATAATAATTGGATAACAGTGTATATGAACAATGATTATCAAAGAGAACTGATACGATAGAAAAGAAATATAAATCACTATTCTGAATTTAGAATAGGGGAAAAACTTGCCTTGCGCGTACTTAACCTGGTTTAACTCACTGCCTTCTGACCCTAGCTTGCTCTGCCTTGCTAACATTGAACAAATCATGGAAAGATAGGCGTTTAGATAACTTACTATATACGTGTATCTTGAATTGATAACACGCAACCTTATCAGTCTACCCATGCGTTTCTATCTGACTCGTATATATACACATACATTTATACAACACATAGGTTCATATAAATACGTAAAACACGTAGCACATAAAGCACATAATCAATTTCTAGATTTATAATTATTTTTAGAATCAATTCTAGACTTATACCTGCATTACTAGTCTTATCTGATTTTATTATATTTTTTCGGGATTTATTCGGCTCAATTATACCCCTACTAGGACCTGCGAACTATCAATTATCACCAAACCACTCTCTTTCGGAAGAAATTATAACTTTTAACTCTTTTTATTGGATTCGTCTCATTTTTCTGAGTCTAGGGGTCTTCGTTTCGCTCAAATCGGACTAACGGTTGAATTATTATGAATTAAACAAGATTTAATTAATTAATAATTAATTATAAATAATTAATTATAATTAAACAATCCTTAATTATATTTTTAAATAATTAATTAATAATTATTGTATTTTAAAATAATTAATCCCTAATTATTAGGAATTATTATTTATTACAAATTATTATTACTTATTCGATCAGATCGATTATTTACAAATAATCAATCGATTTAATTAACCGCTACGCTATTTATCAAATAACTACGAATTACTCGAATTATAAATCAACTTAACGATTAATCACTCGTATAACTACGAGCTACTCGCAATTCCCACATAATTACCGAACTACTCTATCATTATTGAAACTCATACGATTCGCTAAACAGATAATTACCGATAACTATTATACAATACGAATAATTAGCGCAATATTATTCGAATAACTAACGCTCGAATAATAATTCTAATTACTGAATCATTATTCGCACTATTAACTAATTTTTAGATTATTAATTACCTCACTTGATTATTTCTAATCCTTATTTACTAATTAATTACCTAATTATTAATTAATTACCCAATTATTAATTAATTAGATAATTAATAAATAATTAGATAAATATTTAAATAATTAATTAAATAAATAAATTCGAATTTATAATTTAATAAATAAATCAGAAATTATAAATACTATTTTTCAGAATATAAAACTAATTTTTAATTAATTTTTAGAATTATTATAACTGATTTTTAATTACTAAAATATAAATAATTAATTATTTTATTCAGAAACACAAAAACATAACAGGATTTAGGATTTTTTAGGATTGAACCCGGGTCGAAACCGGGTTGCAACCGGGTCGTCCCCGACCCGATCGGGTCGGGAAGAACACTGCCCTGCAATCCCAAAATCCGACGCCGGCGGAAATTTCCGGCGAGACCAAACGTTCGATTGCAACTTGCTTCTTCTACGTTTTCGACATACATCAACAAAACGATGCTCCCCTTCTGCTTCCTGGCCTTTCCCCGTCCTCCTTCCTCGTAGAACACAACCGGAGATGAAGAACGACGGCGGCGTCGCCGTTTTTCCGACGAGCACGAAACCAAAGCCAAACACCACGAATCCGGTACCATTCGACTCGCACAACAACGATCTACTCATCTCCAACAACAATAACATCAAACAACACACAGAGAATCAAAACCGAATTCAAGAATTAAACCCGAAAACACGAAATTAAAATCAACTCCACAATCAACAAAAATAATCACATAAACAGAAACTACGAATCATCAGCTTCAATTTGACTACTTACACGCTCGATTTGGTTGTCGGAATCACCTTCAAAATCGCGATTGATCCTCCTGCCCTATTCTTCACAGAAACCCTAACCCTAATTACTTTTCTGATTTTCTTTTTATTTTCTGATTTTTAAGTATAATTAACTGATTTAATTACTAATAAATCAGGTATTTATATTTATGAAAATAATACCCCTAAGTAAAATTAACGGTCTAATTACACTCCTAATAAAAATATTTGGCCCCAATTTTTATAATTTTTGGGTATTAATATTGAATTTTTAAATATCCAATAAATACAAAATAAATACTAAAAATTCCCAAAAATTATGAAAATTACAAAAATACAAAGAAAAATGATATATAATAATTTAATGATCATATAAAAATAAAAATATAATTTTTGTGGGGTTTTTGGTACCCGAAGGAGTCCGGAAAAGTCGTTTTTCGCGAAAAAGGTCAATTTTTAAAACGTCTAGGGGTTCAGAATAGCGATATGGTATAGGGCATTTTTAATAAAATAGAGCCAATGATTTTGTTTGAACTATGGGCTTTTAAAACATAGTTTTGAGCTGTACAGGTTTTAATATAATATATATAACTGACGATAAAACGCTCAACAAATATCCAAAACACGTTTGGATCAAAACAGCCAACACATAGCACATAGCAGTTAGGGTTTAACAACTTAACACATTTAATCACATAATAATACACATAATTTATCATTATCATAATATAGTACAAGCGTAATTCCTCGGTCGTTACGTTCTCCCCCCTTAACAGGATTCTGTCCTCAGAATCACACTATGCAAATAACTGAGGATACTTTTCTAACATTTCGCTCTAAAGCTCCCAGGTTGATTCTTCAACCACTGGGTTTCTCCACAAAACTCTTACTAATGACACAGACTTATTTCTTACTACCCTCTCTTGCCTATCTAAAATCCTTATTGGTTGCTCTATATACGACAAATCTGCCTGAAGTTCTACTGGTCCATACTATATTACATGCCTTGTATCAGGATTATACTTCTTAAGCATAGATACATGAAATACGTTGTGAATGTGCTGCATATGGGGTGGTAAAGCTAACTCGTACTCAACCTTCCCAATTTTCTTCAAAATCTCAAATGGTCCAACGTATCGTGGCTTCAATTTCCCTTTATTGCCAAATCTGGTCAATCCTTTCCATGGCGATATTTTGAGCAATACGTGTTCTCCTTCCTGATAATCCATATCCTTCATTGCTTGGTCTGCATATTTGTTTTGCCTGTTTTGTGCTGCCTCGATTCATTTTCGAATAAGTTCACTCTTTTCTTTTGTCTACTGAATTAATTCTGGACCCAAAATCTTGCATTTTCCAACTTCATCCCAATGCACTGGTGATCTGTATTTCCTCCCATATAATGCTTCATACGATGGCATTCCAATACTAGTGTGATAGCTGTTATTATAAGAAAATTCCACTAGGGGTAAATGTTCATCCCAACTGCCTTTAAAATCGATCGCACAAACTCGTAACATGTCTTCAATCATTTGAATTATCCTTTCACTTTGACCGTCAGTTTGCGGATGATAGGCTGTACTCATATTCAACTCCGTTCCTAGACATTCTTGGAATTGTCTCCAAAATCTTGAATTGAAACGAGGATCTCGATCCGATACAATCGATACTGGTACTCCATGACGCATCACAATTTCTTTAAGATATAAGTGCACTAGCTTGTCCAGTGAAAATTTCTCGTTAATTGGAAGAAAATGTGCTAATTTCGTCAATCGATCAACAATAACCCAAATTGCATCGTGATTTGCTTTCGTTCTTGGAAGTCCCACTACGAAATCCATCACTAGATGTTCCCATTTCCATTCTGGAATGTCTAACGGTTGCAATAACCCACTCGGACGTTGATGTTCTGCTTTAACTCGCTGGCATGTGTAGCATTTACTCACCCATTCTGCTATCTCCTTCTTCATATTCGGCCACCAAAAGTTTTCCTTCAAATCGCGATACATTTTCGTGCTTCCTGGATGAATGGAATACTTCAAATTGTGCGCATCTCGCATAATTTCTTCTTTTAGTTCTGCCACGTTAGGGATCCAGATTCTTGACGCAAAACGTAAAATTCCTTCATTATTTTTCTGAGTTGTAATCTCTTCTCCCGTTAAGTCGTCGTCTTGACTCATTACTTTATCTTGACAGCGGTGAATCTTTTCTAGCAACCCTGGTTGAAAAGTCATAGCGTAGATAGTTCCTGCAGATTCATGGGGAATACGAATCTCAATTTCCAATTTGTCAAATTCTTTAACCAATTCTTCACATGAAGTTAACCGATTCAACCTTTTTTTCTGCTTAGCGCATCTGCTACAACATTTGCTTTTCCTGGATGATAACTGATTGTAACATCATAATTTTTAATCAATTCCAGCCATCGACGTTGTCGCATGTTCAGTTCCTTTTGCGTGAAAATATACTTCAAACTTTTATGATCCGTGTAGATTTCGCATTTTTCACCGTACAGATAATATCTCCAAAGCTTCAATGCAAATACAATTGCTGCCAATTCCAGATCATGCGTAGGATATTTTTGCTCATGAGGTTTAAGTTATCTCGAAGCATATGCAATGACGTTACCATGTTGCATCAACACACATCCTAGCCCGCGATACGAAGCGTCACTGTAAATAACAAAATTTCCTTGCTCGTCTGGCAGTACTAATACTGGTACAGTCACCAACCGATTCTTCAACTCTTCAAAACTTTCTTCACACTTACTATTCCATTCAAACTTTTCACTTTGTCGAGTTAACTTGGTCAGCGGTGTTGCTATCTTCGTAAAATCTTTGACAAATCTTCGATAATATCCTACCAATCCTAAGAAACTTCGAACCTCTGTCGGCATCTTTGGTCTTTCCCAATTCAACACAGCTTCAATCTTTGCTGGATCAACTTGAATGCCTTCTCTACTGATGATATGCCCTAGAAACTGCACTTCTTTCAACCAAAATTCGCATTTTGAAAATTTTGCATAAAGCTGCTCCTTTCATAATATCTCCAATGTCGTTCTTAACTATGTTGTATGTTCTTCTTCCATCTTTGAGTAGATCAAGATGTCATCAATAAATACAATGATAAACTTATCCAAATACTTCTTGAATACTCGATTCATCAAATCCATAAACACTGCAGGTGCATTCGTCAATCCAAAAGCCATCACAAGAAATTCATAGTGTCCGTACCTCGTTCTAAACGCTGTCTTTGGAATATCCTCGGCCTTGATCTTTAACTGATGATAGCCTGATCATAAGTCGATTTTCGAAAACCATGCTGCTCCTTTTAGTTGATCAAATAAATCATCGATGCGAGGTAAAGGATATTTATTCTTGATAGTTAACCTGTTCAGCTCACGATAATCAATACACAGTCGCATACTACCATCCTTCTTTTTCACGAACAATACTGGTGCGCCCCATGGGGATACACTTGGCCTTATAATTCCTTCATCGAGAAGTTCTTGCAACTGCTTTGCTAATTCCCTCATTTCAACAGGTACCATTCGATATGGAGCTTTCGAAATTGGTTCAGTCCCTGGCATCAAGTCAATAGTGAACTCGATTTCCCGATCTGGTGGAAGTCCTGGTAATTCGTCTGGAAAAACATCAAGAAATTCATAAACTACAGGAATATCTTCAATCTTCGGATTTCCCTTATCAGCATCCCGTACATAGGCTAAATAAGCTTGACATCCTTGGCGTAGCAATCTTCTCGTCTACATTATTGATAGGAATTTCTGCTTTTGCTTCTCACCTTTAAATATTACCGTTTCATTTTCTTCAGTTTGCAATTTCACTCTTTTATTCGCACAGTCAATCTGAGCATTATTACTAGATAGGCAATCCATTCCTAGAATAACATCAAACTCCCCTAACCTAAAAGGTCTCAAATCAACTGAAAAATGACATCTCCCTATCTCAATATCACAACTCGGGCATACTCGATCTACTACAACCTGATCATCATTTGCTAATTTTATGACTCACACTTCATCTAACCACTGGATCTCACAATCTATCTTAAGAGATAAAATCTTCAGAAATAAAAGATCTAGTAGCTCCTGAAACAATCAATACTAAAGCATTTACGGAATTTATAGGGAGTGTACCTGCAACCACATTCGGACTCTGTACCGCTTCCTTCATTGACATATTGAAAGTCCTTGCTCTAGGCTGATTTTGTTATGGTAGTGGAGGTGGAGGTAATGCTAAAACTCTTGGAATACTAGTGGCCATTGCAATTCCTCTGCAGTCTCTGGCGATATGTCCTTTTCTCCCACATTGGAAACAAGTAACTTCTGCTTTTCTCATCGGACATTCTCCAGAATAGTGTCCCCTTTGCTTGCACTTGAAACACGTGACATTTGGCTTGTTGCAAATTCCCGTATGCTTTCTACCACACGTTCTGCAATCAGGTAGAGGCGGTCGAATAAGCCTTGGCTGAGTTGGGGCAGGTAGTCGATTACCCATCCTCTGGTTGTTTTGTTCTGGCCTCCTAAAGTTTACTTTTCCTCGAGCTTGAAATCCCGACCTTTTGTTGAAACGATTCTGAAAATTTCCTGGTCCTTTCTCTTTCTGAGCTGCTTCGCTTTCACCTTCAATAATCATAGCCTTCTGAATAACAGCCGTATAAGTTGTCAGTTCAAACACAGCTACCCTGCTACGAATCCATGGTTTCAGTCCTTGCTGGAATCTCTTGGCCCGCTTCTCATTCGTATCCACTTGCTCTGGAACAAATCTTGCCAATTCAGTGAACTTGGTCTCATAATCCACAACCGATAAGTTGTCTTGCTTCAGCTCCAGGAATTTGATCTCCATCTGGTTCTTCATAAAATGAGGAAAATATTTCTCCAAGAAAAGATCAGTGAATCTATCCCAGGTCACTACATCTTCTCCTTCCAAAGCTTTCTTCGATTCCCACCAGTAATTAGCTTCGCCTTTCAGAAAGTAGCTAGCGAAATCCGTCTTCTGTTCTTCCTCAACCTTTACTAACGAAAAAGCCTTTTCCATCTCTTTCAGCCAAGCTCTCGCTTTTGTAGGATCCGTGGAACCCATAAATTCCGGTGGCTTCACCGACTGAAATTGCTTGAAAGTGACCGTATGTGCTGCTGGTGGTACTTGATGTCCTGGATGAGCGGCTTGTTGTAACATCTGTTGCTGGAACTGCTGTTGTTGTTGCTGCATTTGTTGTTGCATCATCAACATCTGTTGTTGCATGAGATTAAACATCTGATCCATCTGGTTATTATTGTTTTGGCCCTCGGGTTTTCCATTTGATGAGTCGGGTTGTGCTTTTCTTTTGGGTGCCATCTTTCTGATAAATAAACAATGGGTCTTCTTTAATAATAGTATATTAAACATATATTAAAACAGTTGATTTGGGAAAATAAAACAGCTTATTAAATAACTGAATAAATAAAACAGTATGATGTGTTTTTAAAATTTTTTTTTTTTTAAAAACATAAGGGTACAACATGATCGTAAATAAAACAACATATTGTAAATATGTAATGGTACTGAAATAAATGTAAATGCTTAAATAACTGGAAATAAAATAAAGAAAACATGCAAAAGATTATCTCATATATATATATAGGTAGAACACCAGCTACAGGTGTCAGTGCTTGATACAGAAACCTATGATATAACAGTCATACTGCTACTACTATCAGTCAAAGTCAGTAGCTATACTCATACCAACTAGTCATACAATACTATGCTGCCTCTATCTACAAAATATACATAATACAACACTCATCGATCTGCTAGTCTCAAAATCCTGGTGGTACGTGGCTCAACTCCTCCTGCAATGCCTCTAGCACTGCCTCGGTAAGTCCTAATGCTCTGCGATATGCTGTCTCCGCACTAAGATCCTGCTGTCTCAAATCAGTAAGCTGCTGAGAACTAATCCGATGAATTTGATGTAGCCTCTCTCTCAGTATATAATCTGGTCGTAATGCCCTGACAGGACCATCTGCCTGCGTCTCATACAATCCAAGGATCTCTCTACACTGGTTATGCCATCTAATCCTCTCCTCCCTCTCTACCTGAAAGCGCTGGTAAGTCACTGTATGATACTCACGAAGATCAGTGCTGGAACCTCGAGAAGGTAATGGTCCATCTACCACGATCTCATCCATAAACTCTGGCTGAGGAAACTGATAAACTCCAGGAACAGGTGCATAAATGGCTAATGGGGCAGGGAATAAGACAGGCTGCTCCATAGGTGCATACACTGGCGGCTCTGCCTCTGGCTCCATCTGTGGCATCTCTGGAATCTCGACTTGTGGCATAGGAATCTGAGGCTCTAAATCCTCCCACTGCGGAAGATCAACCATGTCAGGAATATCGAATATCGAAAACTCTAATGGTGGAAAATCTGGTATCTCTGGCTCAAAGTATGGAAAATAATCTGCAAAACCTGATACCTCTGGGGGAAGTGGTATCTCTGGTGGTGGTCCAGGTGGCAATGGTGGAGGTAGGTGGCAATGGAGGTAAGATCTGCTCTGACACTGGGGCTAATACCGGTGCAACCACTGGATCTGTCTCGGTCCTCTCCGTAGACGATGATAAAGAAGCCATCTAATATACATAAAAATAATAACACAAAAACAATCAAATCACAATCCTAAAACTCATAACTTCTAATCACATAAACAAACAATCCTAACACTCTTACTTCTATCCTATCTCATTTTCCTATCTTATCTTAGCCCTAACATTCTTGTTTTCAAAAGTCAAACCTAAGCTCTGATGCCAACTATAACACCCTCCAAATCCGGGGTATAGATTTGGGGCATTATTAACAACAATTACCAACTAAACCTGCACAAGCGGAATATAAATATAATAATTACCCCGAACTATCACTACTCAGGATCTTTTAAGGTCTGAGTTTGAAAACAAGAACCACATACTACACTTTATTACAAACCCAACTAAATAAAACCTGTCTCAAGAACTCTCTTTGTTACAAAACTTTATTCTATCTACAAGTCTCACTACACAACTTTTATTCAAACTACACAAGACTTTTATTCAACCCAACATTACTACTTATCCTGCTACACCTGATCTGGCAATTCAAAGCTCTCTTCGGGAATAGGAAGGAACACTCTTGGTATAAGAGGGTCCCGCTGCTTGACTCGCTTCTTGACTATGCGGGTTCTGATGGGTTTCATTCTCTACCTTAACTGTAAAACAATAGGAGTAACAATAAAAAGGGATGAGCCAAAATTGCTCAACAAGCCTGCAATCATATATATAGTATAAAGAAAGAGAAATGAGTGAAACAATAAGCTGCTGGTTGGAAACAACCATCTGAATCTGTATAGAATAGTAATTTGCCAATGCCTGGCGAGTACCAAAATGAACAAGACTGGAAACAAGAACCAACATATGCACTATAACCTGCTGATCAGTCAGAATATAGTGCGGATCTATACCCAACTGCATAGACCCAACCAACATAAGGAGTACTCAGGCAACTATGGCCTATTAAATAATGGTCTGGGTAAAACCCAGCCCGAATAGTAACCATCCAGTCCAAGGCTTAGCATCCGGAACAATCGGAATGCTATTGAATATATCCCAACACCAGGATATACCAAGATATATGTAACAAGGGTAAAGGAATTGAAATATGAACAGGGAATTCAATAAATTGGGTAATTCAAGAATTGAAATGAAATTGGAAACAAGCAATAATAATTGGATAACAGTGTATATGAACAATGATTATCAAAGAGAACTGATACGATAGAAAAGAAATATAAATCACTATTCTGAATTTAGAATAGGGGAAAAACTTACCTTGCGCGTACTTAACCTGGTTTAACTCACTACCTTCTGACCCTAGCTTGCTCTGCCTTGCTAACACTGAACAAATCATGGAAAGATAGGCAGTTTATATAACTTACTATATACGTGTATCTTGAATTGATAACACACAACCTTATCAGTCTACCCATGCGTTTCTATCTGACTCGTATATATACACATACATTTATACAACACATAGGTTCATATAATCACATAAAGCACGTAGCACATAAAGCACATAATTAATTTCTAGATTTATAATTATTTTTAGAATCAATTCTAGACTTATACCTGAATTACTAGTCTTATCTGATTTTATTATAATTTTTCGGGATTTATTCGGCTCAATTATACCCCTACTAGGACCTACGAACTATCAATTATCACCAAACCACTTTCTTTTGGAAGAAATTATAACTTACAACTATTTTTATTGGATTCGTCTCATTTTTCTGAGTTTAGGGGTCTTCGTTTCGCTCAAATCGGACTAACGGTTGAATTATTATGAATTAAACAAGATTTAATTAATTAATAATTAATTATAAATAATTAATTATAATTAAACAATCCTTAATTATATTTTTAAATAATTAATTAATAATTATTGTATTTTAAAATAATTAATCCCTAATTATTAGGAATTATTATTATTTATTACAAATTATTATTACTTATTCGATCAGATCGATTATTTACAAATAATCAATCGATTTAATTAACCGATACGCTATTTATCAAATAACTACGAATTACTCGAATTATAGACCAACTTAACGATTAATCACTCGTATAACTACGAGCTACTCGCGATTCTCGCCTAATTACAGAACTATTCTATTATTATTGAAACTCATACGATTCGCTAAACAGATAATTACGATAACTATTATACGATACGAATAATTATCACAATATTATTCGAATAACTAACGCTCGAATAATAATTCTAATTATCGAATCATTATTCGCACTATTAACTAATTATTAGATTATTAATTACCTCACTTAATTATTTCTAATCCTTATTTACTAATTAATTACCTAATTATTAATTAATTACCCAATTATTAATTAATTAGATAATTAATAAATAATTAAATAAATAATTAATTAATTAATTAATTAAATAAATTCGAATTTATAATTTAATAAAATAATTCAGAAATTATAAATACTATTTTTCAGAATATAAAACTAATTTTTTTAATTAATTTTTAGAATTATTAAAACTGATTTTTAATTACTAAATATAAATAATTAATTATTTTATTCAGAAACACAAAAACATAACAGGATTTAGGGTTTTTAGGATTGAACCCGGGTCGAAACCGGGTTGCAACCGGGTCCGTCCCCGACCCGATCGGGTCGGGAAGAACACCGCCCTGCAATCCCAGAATCCGACGCCGGCGGAAATTTCCGGAGAGACGAAACGTTCGATTCCAACTTGCTTCTTCCTGCGTTTTCGACATATAGCAACAAAACGATGCTCCCCTTCTGCTTCCTGGCCTTTTCCCCGTCCTCCTTCCTCGTCGAACACAAGCCGGAGATGAAGAACGACGGCGGCGTCGCCGTTTTTTCCGACGAGCACGAAACCAAAGCCAAACACCACGAATCCGGTACCATTCGACTCGCACAAACAACGATCTACTCATCTCCAACAACAATAACATCAAACAACACACAGAGAATCAAACCCGGATTCAAGAATTAAACTCGAAACACGAAATTAAAATCAACTCAACAATCACAAAAATAATCACATAACAGAAACTACGAATCACCAGCTTCAATTTGACTACTTACACGCTCGATTTGGTTGTCGGAATCACCTTCAAAATCGCGATTGATCCTCCTGCCCTGTTCTTCACAGAAACCCTAACCCTAATTCCTTTTCTTTTTCTTTTAGTTTCTGATTTTCTGTATAATTAACTGAGTTAATTACTAATAAATCAGTATTTATATTTATGAAAATAATACCCCTAAGTTAAAATTAAGGGTCTAATTACACTCCTATAAAATATTTGGCCCCAATTTTTATAATTTTGGGTATTAATATTGAATTTTTAAATATCCAATAAATACAAAATAAATACTAAAAATTCCCAAAAATTGTGAAATACAAAAATACAAAGAAAAATGATATATGATAATTTCATGATAATATAAAAATAAAAATGTAAATTTATGTGGGGTTTTTTGATACCCGAAGGGGTCCCGGAAAAAGTCGTTTTTCGCGAAAAAGGTCAATTTGTAAACGTCTAGGGGTTCAGAATAGCGATATGTTATAGGGCATTTTTAATAAAATAGAGCCAATAATTTTGTTTGAAATACGGGTTTTAAAACATAATTTTGAGGTTGTACAGGCTTTAATATAATATATATAACTGACGATAAAACGCTCAATAAATATCCAAAACACGTTTGGATCAAAACAGCAACACATACACATAGCAGTTAGGGTTTAACAACTTAACACATTTAATCACATAATAATACACATAATTTATCATTATTATAATATAGTACAAGCGTAATTCCTCGGGTCGTTACAATTTTTCCCTAAATAGTGTCAAGACTAAGATTCTATCTGGAAGAAGATCAAGAAGGTTCATGCCTCAGAAGAATTATGAAGAAGCTTGGAGTTGAATACTTCTGTTTGGTGAAAAAATTTTAAGTCAAGATCTCTACAAGTCAAGAATTAGTGTTATAGAGAAGTCATATCGAGAACTCAGAAAGACCTATCGAGAACTCAGGAATTGTCTATCGAGAACTCAGGAAATGTTATTGAAGATATCGATAAGTCAGATACCCATTCGAGAACTCAGAGATATCGACAAGTATACATTCATTAGAGACATCTGAGTTATCGATAAGCCAAAGTCCATTAGAGAACTCTGAGTTATCGATAAACCAAAATTCACTAGAGAACTCAGAGTTATCGATAAGTCAAGTCAATAATGAAGTTTCAGAGATATCGACAAGCCAACATGCCTATCAATATGTCGAGTTCTCTACAGCTTAATTGGAGATCTCGAAGTGAAGAAATTTCTCTAAGTATAGAATTGCAGACAGTTCAATATCCAAGGTTGCAAATCAACAAACAATTCACACAGCTGGATTGACAAGTCTACAAAAAGCAGCTTGAGAGATGTGCAAGATTAATGGTGAAGATTAACTGACAAAGGAGGATCAACCAATACCAGTGGATGAAGATATGCTAATCTAGATATGGAAATCTCACTTTTCCCTTAAATAGAAGTGATTAGTGACAGGTTAGAAAAAGCGATTAGCACTTCTTATTGTTCACTATGTAAACCAAAGTTAACTATCATATAAGTTAACTGAGGTCCTTTGTTTAAGTAGGGACTAAATAGATTAGAAATTTTATTCTCTCTCAAGAAAGAAGCTAAGTTCTAAACCAAGAACTTAGAGATTTTGTAGCAAAACACTGCTTGATTTTAATACAAAATTAAGTGAGTTTTGAAGATCTTTGTTTTACATATTGCATTGTTATTTATGTTTAACATCTATTCTACAAAATCATTGATAACAACCACTGCTAAACCCAAAGTCGATCAAAAAGTAAACATTTAAGATAAACACATTCACCCGCCCCCTCTGTGTTGTATTCATATCTAACAAGTGGTATCAGAGCGAAATCTGAAAGTAAACAGATTAGATCTTGGAAAAATGAATACACAAGAAAATCAGTAGTATCAAGATTCCTCCCTTTGATAAGGCCAACTACACTTTATAGAAAAAGAAAATGTTGCTATTTATAAGAATGGCCAATCACCTTTACATTCAGATCCTCAAGAATGGGCCCTTCACTCCTATGGTTAGAGTTGAGGAAACCAAAGATGGAGACATGGTTATTCCATCTCATTATGCTCCCAAGGATGCCTCTGAGTATACTGAACCTAAAAGAGAGAAAGTTTCCCTAGACAGTGCTTTGCAACTGATACTAATTGAGTCACTTGACAATGTAATGTATATAACATTGTCAATTGTGACACTGCTAAACAGATCTGGGAAAAGATTGAGATATTTTGTGAAGGAACTGAGGAGGTTAGGTCAAATCAAAGAAGGATATGATTCTCAGTATGAGGGTTTTATGGCTAAACCAAAGGAAGGTATTACTGATGTGTTTGAAAGGTTTAATAAGCTGATAAATAGCTTGCAGCGTCATGATAAATTTTATGATGTTGAAGAAGTGAATTTGAAGTTCTTGCTTACTCTCCCTGATCATTTGGAACAAAAGATCTCTGCAATCAGAGAAGGAAGGGATTTGAGTAGAATCACACTGCAAGTGCTCTATGGGGTTCTGAAAACTTATGAAATTGAATGATTCAAAAGAAATCATTAAGGGCTGGTCAAGGATATGTAATGGATGGCTCAAGTGCACTGATTGTGAATGATGGCCAGACCTCTAATGATGAGCAAAGATCCCAAACTCCAGTAATTTCTACAAGTGAGAAAAGAGTCAATGACACTAAAGAGCAAGTCATACTGGAATTGGATGAAGAAGATGAGTTCTACACTCTTGATGAGCTTGATGAGCTAGACAAATCAATGGCTTGGCTAAAAAATTCTCTAACATTAGAGTGAAGAAACCATGA
>NW_027419493.1:0-5835 GCF_009905375.1 Apium graveolens
TGAAAACTCAAAGGGGTTAGTACACGGTTTTTTCTCCGATACTGAGTCGGGATGCATTATGGATATTTTCACATTTAATCCATATTGATTTTAATTTGAACCGAGCCATATTTCGCGGATTCGGACGAGAAACCGAGTAGATTTGGCTGAAATGGAGTTTTCGGTGAAAACTCAAAGGGGTTAGTACACGGTTTTTTCTCCGATACTGAGTCGGGATGCATTATGGATATTTTCACATAATTTAATCCATTGATGTTTTAATTTGAACCGAGCCATATTTCGCGGAGGATTCGGACGAGAAACGAGTAGATTTGGCTGAAATGGAGTTTTCGGTGAAAACTCAAAGGGGTTAGTACACGGTTTTTTCTCCGATACTGAGTCGGGATGCATTATGGATATTTTCACATATTTAATCCATATTGATTTTAATTTGAACCGAGCCATATTTCGCGGATTCGGACGAGAAACCGAGTAGATTTGGCTGAAATGGAGTTTTCGGTGAAAACTCAAAGGGGTTAGTACACGGTTTTTTCTCCGATACTGAGTCGGGATGCATTATGGATATTTTCACATATTTAATCCATATTGATTTAATTTGAACCGAGCCATATTTCGCGGATTCGGACGAGAAACCGAGTAGATTTGGCTGAAATGGAGTTTTCGGTGAAAACTCAAAGGGGTTAGTACACGGTTTTTTCTCCGATACTGAGTCGGGATGCATTATGGATATTTTCATAATTTAATCCATATTGATGTTTTAATTTGAACCGAGCCATATTTCGCGGGATTCGGACGAGAAACCGAGTAGATTTGGCTGAAATGGAGTTTTCGGTGAAAACTCAAAGGGGTTAGTACACGGTTTTTTCTCCGATACTGAGTCGGGATGCATTATGGATATTTTCACATACTTTAATCCATATTGATGTTTTAATTTGAACCGAGCCATATTTCGCGGATTCGGACGAGAAACCGAGTAGATTTGGCTGAAATGGAGTTTTCGGTGAAAACTCAAAGGGGTTAGTACACGGTTTTTTCTCCGATACTGAGTCGGGATGCATTATGGATATTTTCACATATTTAATCCATATTGATTTTAATTTGAACCGAGCCATATTTCGCGGAATTCGGACGGACGAGAAACCGAGTAGATTTGGCTGAAATGGAGTTTTCGGTGAAAACTCAAAGGGGTTAGTACACGGTTTTTTCTCCGATACTGAGTCGGGATGCATTATGGATATTTTCACAATTTAATCCATATTGATTAATTTGAACCGAGCCATATTTCGCGGATTCGGACGAGAAACCGAGTAGATTTGGCTGAAATGGAGTTTTCGGTGAAAACTCAAAGGGGTTAGTACACGGTTTTTCTCCGATACTGAGTCGGGATGCATTATGGATATTTTCACATACTTTAATCCATATTGATTTTAATTTGAACCGAGCCATATTTCGCGGAATTCGGACGAGAAACGAGTAGATTTGGCTGAAATGGAGTTTTCGGTGAAAACTCAAAGGGGTTAGTACACGGTTTTTTCTCCGATACTGAGTCGGGATGCATTATGGATATTTTCACATATTTAATCCATATTGATGTTTTAATTTGAACCGAGCCATATTTCGGGATTCGGACGAGAAACCGAGTAGATTTGGCTGAAATGGAGTTTTCGGTGAAAACTCAAAGGGGTTAGTACACGGTTTTCTCCGATACTGAGTCGGGATGCATTATGGATATTTTCACATATTTAATCCATATTGATTTTAATTTGAACCGAGCCATATTTCGCGGATTCGGACGAGAAACCGAGTAGATTTGGCTGAAATGGAGTTTTCGGTGAAAACTCAAAGGGGTTAGTACACGGTTTTTTCTCCGATACTGAGTCGGGATGCATTATGGATATTTTCACAATTTAATCCATATTGATGTTTTAATTTGAACCGAGCCATATTTCGGGATTCGGACGAGAAACCGAGTAGATTTGGCTGAAATGGAGTTTTCGGTGAAAACTCAAAGGGGTTAGTACACGGTTTTTCTCCGATACTGAGTCGGGATGCATTATGGATATTTTCACAATTTAATCCATATTGATGTTTTAATTTGAACCGAGCCATATTTCGGGATTCGGACGAGAAACCGAGTAGATTTGGCTGAAATGGAGTTTTCGGTGAAAACTCAAAGGGGTTAGTACACGGTTTTTTCCGATACTGAGTCGGGATGCATTATGGATATTTTCACATATTTAATCCATATTGATTTTAATTTGAACCGAGCCATATTTCGCGGATTCGGACGAGAAACCGAGTAGATTTGGCTGAAATGGAGTTTTCGGTGAAAACTCAAAGGGGTTAGTACACGGTTTTTTCTCCGATACTGAGTCGGGATGCATTATGGATATTTTCACATATTTAATCCATATTGATTTTAATTTGAACCGAGCCATATTTCGCGGATTCGGACGAGAAACCGAGTAGATTTGGCTGAAATGGAGTTTTCGGTGAAAACTCAAAGGGGTTAGTACACGGTTTTTTCTCCGATACTGAGTCGGGATGCATTATGGATATTTTCATAATTTAATCCATATTGATTTAATTTGAACCGAGCCATATTTCGCGGATTCGGACGAGAAACCGAGTAGATTTGGCTGAAATGGAGTTTTCGGTGAAAACTCAAAGGGGTTAGTACACGGTTTTTTCTCCGATACTGAGTCGGGATGCATTATGGATATTTTCACATATTTAATCCATATTGATTTTAATTTGAACCGAGCCATATTTCGCGGATTCGGACGAGAAACCGAGTAGATTTGGCTGAAATGGAGTTTTCGGTGAAAACTCAAAGGGGTTAGTACACGGTTTTTTCTCCGATACTGAGTCGGGATGCATTATGGATATTTTCACATATTTAATCCATATTGATTTTTAATTTGAACCGAGCCATATTTCGCGGATTCGGACGAGAAACCGAGATTTGGCTGAAATGGAGTTTTCGGTGAAAACTCAAAGGGGTTAGTACACGGTTTTTTCTCCGATACTGAGTCGGGATGCATTATGGATATTTTCACATACTTTAATCCATATTGATTTTAATTTGAACCGAGCCATATTTCGCGGGATTCGGACGAGAAACCGAGTAGATTTGGCTGAAATGGAGTTTTCGGTGAAAACTCAAAGGGGTTAGTACACGGTTTTTTCTCCGATACTGAGTCGGGATGCATTATGGATATTTTCACATATTTAATCCATATTGATGTTTTAATTTGAACCGAGCCATATTTCGCGGATTCGGACGAGAAACCGAGTAGATTTGGCTGAAATGGAGTTTTCGGTGAAAACTCAAAGGGGTTAGTACACGGTTTTTTCTCCGATACTGAGTCGGGATGCATTATGGATATTTTCACATACTTTAATCCATATTGAGTATTTAATTTGAACCGAGCCATATTTCAGCGGGATTCGGACGAAGAAACCGAGTAGATTTGGCTGAAATGGAGTTTTCGGTGAAAACTCAAAGGGGTTAGTACACGGTTTTTTCTCCGATACTGAGTCGGGATGCATTATGGATATTTTCACATACTTTAATCCATATTGATTTTAATTTGAACCGAGCCATATTTCGGGATTCGGACGAGAAACCGAGTAGATTTGGCTGAAATGGAGTTTTCGGTGAAAACTCAAAGGGGTTAGTACACGGTTTTTTCTCCGATACTGAGTCGGGATGCATTATGGATATTTTCACATATTTAATCCATATTGATGTTTTAATTTGAACCGAGCCATATTTCGCGGAATTCGGACGAAAACGAGTAGATTTGGCTGAAATGGAGTTTTCGGTGAAAACTCAAAGGGGTTAGTACACGGTTTTTTCTCCGATACTGAGTCGGGCATTATGGATATTTTCACAATTTAATCCATATTGATTTTAATTTGAACCGAGCCATATTTCGCGGATTCGGACGAGAAACCGAGTAGATTTGGCTGAAATGGAGTTTTCGGTGAAAACTCAAAGGGGTTAGTACACGGTTTTTTCTCCGATACTGAGTCGGGATGCATTATGGATATTTTCACATAATTTAATCCATATTGATTTTAATTTGAACCGAGCCATATTTCGCGGATTCGGACGAGAAACGAGTAGATTTGGCTGAAATGGAGTTTTCGGTGAAAACTCAAAGGGGTTAGTACACGGTTTTTTCTCCGATACTGAGTCGGGATGCATTATGGATATTTTCACATACTTTAATCCATATTGATGTTTTAATTTGAACCGAGCCATATTTCGGGATTCGGACGAGAAACCGAGTAGATTTGGCTGAAATGGAGTTTTCGGTGAAAACTCAAAGGGGTTAGTACACGGTTTTTTCTCCGATACTGAGTCGGGATGCATTATGGATATTTTCACATAATTTAATCCATATTGATTTTAATTTGAACCGAGCCATATTTCGCGGGATTCGGACGAGAAACCGAGTAGATTTGGCTGAAATGGAGTTTTCGGTGAAAACTCAAAGGGGTTAGTACACGGTTTTTTCTCCGATACTGAGTCGGGATGCATATGGATATTTTCATACTTTAATCCATATTGATATTTAATTTGAACCGAGCCATATTTCGCGGAATTCGGACGAAAACCGAGTAGATTTGGCTGAAATGGAGTTTTCGGTGAAAAACTCAAAGGGGTTAGTACACGGTTTTTTCTCCGATACAGTCGGGATGCATTATGGATATTTCACATAATACCATATTGATTTAATTTGAACCGAGCCATTTTCGCGGAATTCGGACGAGAAACGAGTAGATTTGGCTGAAATGGAGTTTTCGGTGAAAACTCAAAGGGGTTAGTACACGGTTTTTTCTCCGATACTGAGTCGGGATGCATAGTATATTTTCACATAATTAATCCATATTGATGTTTAATTGAACCGAGCCATATTTCGCGGATTCGGACGAGAAACCGAGTAGATTGGCTGAAATGGAGTTTTCGGTGAAAACTCAAAGGGGTTAGTACACGGTTTTTCTCCGATACTGAGTCGGGATGCATTATGGATATTTTAACTACTTTAATCCATATTGATTTTAATTTGAACCGAGCCATATTTCGCGGAATTCGGAGAGAAACGAGTAGATTTGGCTGAAATGGAGTTTTCGGTGAAAACTCAAAGGGGTTAGTACACGGTTTTTCTCCGATACTGAGTCGGGATGCATTATGGATATTTTCACATAATTTAATCCATTGATATTTAATTTGAACCGAGCCATAGTCGGGAATTCGGACGAGAAACAATCGATAGATTTGGCTGAAATGGAGTTTTCGGTGAAAACTCAAAGGGTTAGTACACGGTTTTTCTCCGATACTGAGTGGGTTGCATATGGATATTTTCACATAATTTAATCCATATTGATTTTAATTTGAACGAGCCATATTTCGCGGAATTCGGACGAGAAAAACGAGTAGATTTGGGATGAAAGAGTTTTCGGTGAAAAACTCAAAGGGTTAGTACACATGGTTTTTTCCGATACTGCCGTCGGGTATGCATAGGATATTCACAATAATTTAACCATATTGATGTTTAATTTGAACCGAGCCATATTTCGCGGGATTCGGACGAGAAACCGAGTAGAGTTTGGCTGAAATGGAGTTTCGGTGAAAACTCAAAGGGGTGGTGTCACGGTTTTCTCCGATACTGAGTCGGGAGCATATGGATATTTCAAATAACTTTAATCCAAATGATTTTTAATTTGAACCGAGCACATATTCGCGGGATTCGGACGAGAAACCGAGTAGATTGGCTGAAATGGAGTTTTCGGTGAAAACTCAAAGGGGTTAGTACACGGTTTTTT
>NW_027419494.1:0-35239 GCF_009905375.1 Apium graveolens
TCAATATTTCGCGGAATTCGGACGAGAAATCGAGTAGATTTGGCTGAAATAGAGTTTTCGGTGAAAACTCAAAGGGGTTAGTACACAGTTTTTTCTCCGATACCGACTCGGGATGCATTATGGATATTTTCACATACTTTAATCCATATTGATATTTTAATTTGAACCGATCCATATTTCGCGGAATTCGGACGAGAAATCGAGTAGATTTGGCTGAAATAGAGTTTTCGGTGAAAACTCAAAGGGGTTAGTACACAGTTTTTTCTCCGATACCGACTCGGGATGCATTATGGATATTTTCACATACTTTAATCCATATTGATATTTTAATTTGAACCGAGCCATATTTCGCGGAATTCGGACGAGAAATTAAGTAGATTTGGCTGAAATAGAGTTTTCGGTAAAAACTCAAAGGGGTTAGTACACAGTTTTTTCTCCGATACCGACTCGGGATGCATTATGGATATTTTCACATATTTTAATCCATATTAATATTTAATTTGAACCGAGCCATATTTCGCGGAATTCGGACGAGAAACCGAGTAGATTTGGCTGAAATAGAGTTTTCGGTGAAAACTCAAAGGGGTTAGTACACGGTTTTTTCTCCGATACTGAGTCGGGATGCATTATGGATATTTTCACATACTTTAATCCATATTGATATTTTAATTTGAACCGATCCATATTTCGCGGAATTCGGACGAGAAATCGAGTAGATTTGGCTGAAATAGAGTTTTCGGTGAAAACTCAAAGGGGTTAGTACACAGTTTTTTCTCCGATACCGACTCGGGATGCATTATGGATATTTTCACATACTTTAATCCATATTGATATTTTAATTTGAACCGAGCCATATTTCGCGGAATTCGGACGAGAAACGGAGTAGATTTGGCTGAAATGGAGTTTTCGGTGAAAACTCAAAGGGGTTAGTACACGGTTTTTTCTCCGATACTGACTCGGGATGCATTATGGATATTTTCACATACTTTAATCCATATTGATATTTTAATTTGAACCGAGCCATATTTCGCGGAATTCGGACGAGAAATCGAGTAGATTTGGCTGAAATAGGAGTTTTCGGTGAAAACTCAAAGGGGTTAGTACACAGGTTTTTTCTCCGATACCTGAGCTCGGGATGCATTATGGATATTTTCACATACTTTAATCCATATTGATATTTTAATTTGAACCGAGCCATATTTCGCGGAATTCGGACGAGAAACCGAGTAGATTTGGCTGAAATAGAGTTTTCGGTGAAAACTCAAAGGGGTTAGTACACGGTTTTTTCTCCGATACTGAGTCGGGATGCATTATGGATATTTTCATATACTTTAATCCATATTGATATTTTAATTTGAACCGATCCATATTTCACGGAATTCGGACGAGAAATCGAGTAGATTTGGCTGAAATAGAGTTTTCGGTGAAAACTCAAAGGGGTTAGTACACAGTTTTTTCTCCGATACCGACTCGGGATGCATTATGGATATTTTAACATATTTTAATCCATATTGATATTTTAATTTGAACCGAGCCATATTTCGCGGAATTCGGACGAGAAACCGAGTAGATTTGGCTGAAATGGAGTTTTCGGTGAAAACTCAAAGGGGTTAGTACACGGTTTTTTCTCCGATACTTTGTCGGGATGCATTATGGATATTTTCACATACTTTAATCCATATTGATATTTTAATTTGAACCGATCCATATTTCGCGGAATTCGGACGAGAAATCGAGTAGATTTGGCTGAAATAGAGTTTTCGGTGAAAACTCAAAGGGGTTAGTACACAGTTTTTTCTCCGATACCGACTCGGGATGCATTATGGATATTTTCACATACTTTAATCCATATTGATATTTTAATTTGAACCGATCCATATTTCGCGGAATTCGGACGAGAAATCGAGTAGATTTGGCTGAAATAGAGTTTTCGGTGAAAACTCAAAGGGGTTAGTACACAGTTTTTTCTCCGATACCGACTCGGGATGCATTATGGATATTTTCACATACTTTAATCCATATTGATATTTTAATTTGAACCGAGCCATATTTCGCGGAATTCGGACGAGAAATTAAGTAGATTTGGCTGAAATAGAGTTTTCGGTAAAAACTCAAAGGGGTTAGTACACAGTTTTTTCTCCGATACCGACTCGGGATGCATTATGGATATTTTCACATATTTTAATCCATATTAATATTTTAATTTGAACCGAGCCATATTTCGCGGAATTCGGACGAGAAACCGAGTAGATTTGGCTGAAATAGAGTTTTCGGTGAAAACTCAAAGGGTTTAGTACACGGTTTTTTCTCCGATACTGAGTCGGGATGCATTATGGATATTTTCACATACTTTAATCCATATTGATATTTTAATTTGAACCGAGCCATATTTCGCGGAATTTTGACGAGAAACTGAGTAGATTTGGCTGAAATAGAGTTTTCGGTGAAAACTCAAAGGGGTTAGTACACGGTTTTTTCTCCGATACTTTGTTGGGATGCATTATGGATATTTTCACATAATTTAATCCATATTTATATTTTAATATGAACTGAGCCATATTTCACGGAATTCGGACGAGAAACTGAGTAGATTTGGCTGAAAGGAAGTTTTCGGTGAAAACTCAAAGGGGTTAGTACACGGTTTTTTCTCCGATACTGAGTCGGGATGCATTTTGGATATTTTCACATACATTAATGCATATTGATATTTTAATTTGAACCGGGCCATATTTCACGGAATTCGGACGAGAAACCGAGTAAATTTGGCTGAAATGGAGTTTTCGGTGAAAACTCAAAGGGGTTAGTACACGGTTTTTTCTCCGATACTGAGTCGGGATGTATTATGGATATTTTCACATACTTTAATCCATATTGATATTTTAATTTGAACCGAGCCATATTTCGCGGAATTCGGACGAGAAACCGAGTAGATTTGGCTGAAATAGAGTTTTCGGTGAAAACTCAAAGGGGTTAGTACACGGTTTTTTCTCCGATACTGAGTCGAGATGCATTATGGATATTTTCATATACTTTAATCCATATTGATATTTTAATTTGAACCGATCCATATTTCACGGAATTCGGACGAGAAATCGAGTAGATTTGGCTGAAATAGAGTTTTCGGTGAAAACTCAAAGGGGTTAGTACACAGTTTTTTCTCCGATACCGACTCGGGATGCATTATGGATATTTTCACATATTTTAGTCCATATTGATATTTTAATTTGAACCGAGCCATTTTTCGCGGAATTCGGACGAGAAACTGAGTAGATTTGGCTGAAATAGAGTTTTCGGTGAAAACTCAAAGGGGTTAGTACACGGTTTTTTCTCCGATACTTTGTTGGGATGCATTATGGATATTTTCACATAATTTAATCCATATTTATATTTTAATTTGAACTGAGCCATATTTCACGGAATTCGGACGAGAAACTGAGTAGATTTGGCTGAAAGGAAGTTTTCGGTGAAAACTCAAAGGGGTTAGTACACGGTTTTTTCTCCGATACTGAGTCGGGATGCATTTTGGATATTTTCACATACATTAATCCATATTGATATTTTAATTTGAACCGGGCCATATTTCACGGAATTCGGACGAGAAACCGAGTAAATTTGGCTGAAATGGAGTTTTCGGTGAAAACTCAAAGGGGTTAGTACAAGGTTTTTTCTCCGATACTGTGTCGGGATGTATTATGGATATGATAGGGATAAATAAGTCCTGATTTTATAATTAATGGGCTGATAGGCCCAATAATAAGATGTATAATATTCATACCAGAAAGGTTAAGCCTGATGGACCAGATCAGGCCTGGTGGAATAAAAAAGGCCCAAAAGCCCTGATTATTAATTAATTTCGTAATTAATTAATAAGGGAAAAATCAGCTATTGAGAAGAGTCCCGATAAGGATATAAATCCTTATAGATTAGCCTCAAGGGGACCTAAAAGGATAAGGAATCAGCTTCCTACTTCCTAGGACTCCTAAGTCTATCCTAATTCAGAGGCTTGTCCACCAAGTCTCCTATACCAAGTCCAATTCAAGGACTCCCATCTATATAAGGGGCCTCACCCCACAAATCAGAACTACGTTTTTTGACTTGATCCTTGGCAATCAGCAAGGTACGTAGGCATCTTGTTAAGGCAGATTGAGTCACGAAACACAAGAGCAGTCAAATCGAGCCTTGGAGCTCACGTTCCTTAGTATTAAATACAGCAATTATATATAGTAGTTTTAATCCATAACATTTGGCGCCGTCTGTGGGAAAAACGGAACAACAACCATGGCGAGAACACGGAGAACAACCAGCACTCTGGAGGAGGGAACACCATCAGGGACAACCCAGGTGATTTCATCAACCGTGGAGGTTCCTCCCCATTCAACTTATGCATCTACTCAGGGGGAAGCCCAGACAGGGGCAACTCATCCTCAGCCACAAAGGACAACTCCCCCGACTATTCAAGGTACGAATCCTCAAGTTCAACAAATACATATACCTGTGAATTCTCGACCCGTCGGGTATGAATATTCAACTATTGTTACTACTAACCCCCCTTATGGGATGCCCCTTCACCCTGAGGTTGGAGGAAGTGGATATGCTGGGCGAAGCGAAGCACGAGGGCGGTCGCCCCCCTATATACGAGGTTTGGATCCTATCCCTGAGGATCGGGAATTTTCTGGTCCATACACTGAGAGAGACTCCGAATCTTCGGATGATGAAGTGGCCCCGAGAAGGAGGCGTCCTGGAAAAGAGCCAATGGCCGATGGAAGGCAACGCCCCCAAAGCACCCCAGGGGCGAATCCCCAAGAAGTGCAGGAAAAGATCAGGGCTCATGAGGCTGAAATCCAAAGGCTGAGGCGTGATTTGGAGGCTCACCAAGCCACCAGACCCCACATACCTCCTAGGGGGAGAAATCCTCCTCCTATCATAGACCTGGATGGTCCGGTAAGAAGAAGGGCTGCTGTCCCAAGAACTGATCCAAGCAATCTCCTTCCCCTTGGAGATCCTGATGATCCAACTCCACCCTTCACAGAAGAGATAATGAGTGCCCATATCTCAAGAAAATTCAAGATGCCCACTATCAAAGCCTATGATGGCACGGGAGACCCCGCTAATCATGTTAGGACATTCTCTAATGCACTGCTGCTGCAACCCGTGAATGATGCTATAAAATGTCGGGCCTTCCCTCAAACCCTGTCGGGTATGGCTCAAAGATGGTACAGTCGCCTACCCCCAAATTCTATTGGATCATTCAGAGAATTAAGTCAGGCTTTTATTAAGCAATTCATCAGTGGAAGAGTCCATGAGAAAAGTTCAGCATCTCTTATGAGTCTTGTGCAGGGAGCTAAAGAATCCTTAAGAGATTACCTAAATCGTTTTACAAAGGAGGCTTTAAAAGTCCCAGACCTTGATGATAAGGTAGCCATGATAGCACTGCAACAAGGAACTAGGGATGAGTTTTTCAAGATGTCTTTGGCCAAACGACCCCATGAGAGCATGTTGCAGCTCCAAGAGAGGGCAGGGAAGTATATCAAGGTTGAAGAAAGTATGAGGAAGACCGTAGTAAGTAATGAGCCCACTGGAGGCAAGAAACGAAAAACTGATTTGGAGTATATCGCTAAGGATAAATATCCTAGAACTGAACAAAACCCTGATTCAACCCCCAAGAAGGGAGGACCTGGGCAAAAGTTCACTGAATACGCTAAGCTGAATGCTCCCAGAAGTCAGATTTTGATGGAGATTGAGAAAGACAGAGATATTCGCTGGCCTAAGCCCTTGAAGGCTGATCCCGCCAAGCTAGATAAGGGCAAGTATTGCAGGTTTCACAAAGATGTTGGCCATGACACCGATGAGTGTAGGCAGTTGAAAGATGAAATTGAGTTTTTGATTCGAAAAGGAAGATTGAACAAGTATACTGGAGATAGAGGAGACAGAAATAATAATGGAAGGAAGAACTTTGAAGATCGTAGGAGGGACCAAGATGATCAGGGGCGGAATCCCCAACCTAGAGGACCAGTTATAAACACCATTTATGGAGGGCCGAGACCTCGAGGGCCTGTGATAAACACGATCTTTGGAGGTCCAACTGCTGCTGGATTGTCCAAAAATTCCAGAAAGGCATATACTAGAGAGGTTATGCATATTGTTGGAGAAGCCCCGAAGAGGGCCAGGACAGAAGTAACATTGGCTTTTGATGATTCCGACCTAGAGGGTGTGAAGTTTCCCCATGACGACCCGCTGGTCATAACGCCGATAATAGGAAATAGCCCGGTTAAGAGGGTCCTTGTGGATAATGGTGCTTCTGTGGATATCTTGCTCCACGACACCTTTCTAAGGATGGGGTATAACGACTCCCAGTTGACACCAACCGACATGCCGATATATGGATTTGCTGGAGTAGAATGTCCTGTGGAAGGGATAATTAAATTGCCAACCACCATAGGTACGGAGCCAAGGCAAGCAACGCAGATGCTGGATTTTGTGGTGGTAAAGGCTAGTTCAACTTATAATGCTATCATGGGGAGAACAGGGATACATGCCTTCAAGGCAGTCCCCTCTTCCTACCATTCAGTCATGAAGTTTCCCACCCGAAACGGGATTGGAGAAGAGAGAGGAGATCAAAAAATGGCTAGAAGCTGTTATGTGGCCTCTTTGAGGGCAGATGGAGTCGGGGGGGCAGGTTCTTCCTATTGAAGATATGGATGTTCGAGAAAATGATGAGAATAGAGGAAGGCCAGCAGAAGAATTGGTTTCGGTTCCTTTAGATCCCAAGAATCCTGAGAGGATGACTTTCATTGGAGCTACATTAGAGGAGCCCTTTAGAGGGAAGTTAGTGAAATTTTTGCAAGAAAATAGTGATGTGTTTGCATGGTCAGCAGCTGATATGCCAGGCATAGACCCGAAGTTAATTACCCACAAGTTAAACATGGATCCAAGCCGGAAGACAGTGAAACAAAAGAAAAGAAATTTTGCCCCGGAAAGACAAGAGGCTATAAAGCAGGAAGTGGAAAAGCTCTTAGAGGCTGGTTTCATTGAGGAGATTCAATTTCCGGAGTGGTTAGCAAACCCTGTAATGGTGAAGAAGGCTAATGGAAAGTGGAGGATGTGTATAGACTTCACCGATCTGAATGATGCATGCCCCAAAGACTGTTTTCCGCTACCTAGAATTGATACTTTGATTGATGCCACCGCTGGACATGAGATGCTGAGTTTCATGGATGGGTTTAGCGGATACAACCAGATCAAAATGCATAAGGATGACATTCCAAAGGTATCATTTATCACTGACTTTGGTGTTTATTGTTATCTTGTTATGGCGTTTGGTCTCAAGAATGCAGGAGCCACCTATCAAAGGTTGGTGAACAAAATTTTTAAGGATCTTATTGGGAAGACTATGGAAGTCTATGTTGATGACATGCTAGTCAAGAGTCTAGTAAAGACTGATCATATAACCCATTTGAGGGAAGCTTTTGAGGTCCTGAGGTACCACAAGATGATGTTGAATCCCACGAAGTGTGCTTTCGGAGTAGGATCTGGAAAATTCTTGGGATTGATGGTCTCAAAGAGGGGAATTGAGGCTAACCCCGATAAAATAAAGGCAATCCTGGACATGGAACCCCCAAAAACTGTCAAGGATGTTCAGAAACTCACAGGAAGGGTTGCTGCGCTAGGACGATTCATCTCCAAGTCAGGAGACAAGTGCTTGTCATTCTTCAAGTCATTAAAGAACATTAAAGACTTTGTATGGAGTGAGGAAAATCAGAAGGCATTTGAAGAGTTAAAGAAGTATATGGGCCAGGCCCCGTTGTTGGCCAAGCCAGTTCTGGGTGAAGTTTTATTCTTGTACTTGGCTGTTTCAGAAAGCGCCTTGAGCGCGGTGTTGGTTAAGGAGGAACTGAAAGTCCAGAAACCCGTATACTATGTCAGCAAAATTTTGCATGGTGCTGAGTTGAATTATTCAGCCATTGAGAAATTCGCTTTAGCCTTGGTAATGGCTTCAAGAAAGCTGCGTCCTTATTTTCAAGCTCACCAAATTGAAGTGCTAACAAATCAGCCACTGAGAAATATCATTCACAGTCCCAAGGCAAGTGGGAGACTGATTAAGTGGGCAATAGAGTTGGGAGAGTTCGATCTCAAGTATAAGCCACGTATGGCCATAAAAGCCCAGGCACTAGCTGACTTCGTGGTGGAATGTACCATACCCAACCAAGAAGTCGGGGGGCAGGAAGATACCACACCTCAAGACAAGGGAGTCAACAATGGGGACAAGGAGAAAGAATATTGGGTTCTCTATTTTGATGGAGCATCAAAAACAAATTCCAGTGGAGCAGGGTTGGTTTTGCAAAGCCCTGATGGATTCTTAATTGAGTATGCCATGAAGCTAGACTTCCCAACCACAAACAATGAGGCAGAGTATGAAGCCCTGATTGCTGGCCTTGGTCTAGCTGGGACACTTAGAGTCAAAAACTTAAAGGTCCGTGGAGACTCGAAGTTGATCATATCCCAGGTAAAGGGAGAATTTGAAGCAAGGGATGATACGATGGCAAAGTATGTTCGCCTAGTAAGGGCTGTGATGACCCAATTTAATGAATGCCATGTTGAACACATTCCAAGGGAAGAAAATGCTAAAGCAGATGCGCTATCAAAGTTTGCTTCATCTGAGATTGAAGAAAGTTCAGGAAGTGTGTACTTCCGTGTTTTGAAGACACGAAGCATAGATATTAAGCTTGTGGCTCCCGTAGGCTTGGGGACGTCATGGATTGATCCCATCAAGGCTCACATTCAGACCGGTTGGTTGCCAAGCGATACAATTGAGGCACGGAAGTTAACTGTTCGAGCACTAAGGTACTCTTTGATAGATGGGATTCTATATAAAAGATCTTTCGTGGTTCCTTACTTGAGGTGTCTCAGGCCCGATGAGGCACGCTTAGCTCTTGAGGAAGTGCATGGAGGTATTTGTGGGCAACACTTGGGGGGCAGGGCCTTGGCTCATAAGATAACTCGTTTAGGCTTCTATTGGCCAGAAATGATAGCTGATACCAAAGAATATGTAAAGAAGTGTGATCGTTGTCAGAAGCATGCACCAGTCGCCAGACAACCCCCCGAGATGCTGACCTCTATCAACTCACCTATTCCCTTTGCTATGTGGGGGATGGATATTTTAGGGCCTTTTCCTATGGCCACAGCACAAAGGAAGTTCCTGATTGTAGCCATTGATTATTTCACCAAGTGGATCGAAGCCAAACCTTTGGCCAAAATCACAACTAAGCAGGTTGCACAATTCCTGTGGGAAAATATTATGTGCCGATATGGAATTCCCCGTATCCTCGTCACTGACAATGGAACACAATTCAACAACGAGGAATTCAAGAAGTATTGCGAAGAAAATGAAATTGAGTTACGGTTCACCTCTGTGGCTCACCCGCAAGCCAATGGGCAAGCGGAGGTAGCAAATCGGATAATCCTGGATGGACTAAAGAAGAGGATCGAAAAGTTAAGAAATAACTGGGTGGATGAGATACTTCCCATATTGTGGGCCTATAGGACTACCTGTAGAGTCACGACAAATGCAACTCCTTTCATGTTGGCATATGGGGCGGAAGCAGTAGTTCCCGTGGAGATATCACATTCTTCTCCAAGGATTCAGGCTTTTGATGAAAAAGAAAATGAGGAAGGGCAGAAGTTAGCCCTGGATTTAATCGATGAAGTGCGAGATAAAGCACACGCAAAGATAGTAGAATATCAGAAAAAGGCTTCATTCTACTACAACCTAAGGGTTAAAGAGAGGTTTTTCAAACAAGGTGACCTAGTCTTGAGAAAAATAGAGGCTTCTGGTGTCGGACAGAAAGGAAAGCTTGCCCCAAATTGGGAAGGGCCGTATAGAGTCAAGAGCGTTCGGGGTAGAGGAACCTACAAGCTGGAGACTATGGATGGTTTTGAAGTCCCGAGAACCTGGCACGCATAAAACCTGAAGGTTTACTACGTGTGAGATGATCGAAGTACGATTCTCACTCGTCAGGATGGCGAGTAGGTTGAAAAGCACCTTGAAGCTTTGCTTGCTTAGGATTTATATGTTTTAGTTTTATTACGAAATTTATTAAGACTTGTGTAAGGGACGAATCCCAGACAATTTTATGAAATTCATAAGTTCTTCAAAGTATGTTTGTGGCCTAACAAATAAAAATCAAATGCATGGATGCAAGCATAAAAGGTGATAAATGAAATAGATCTGATAGATGTTACAAAAGTTTGATAAATAAAGTCTCGAAAATAAAAAAAGCCACGCAGGGCTGAAAAAGCTCTAAGGAGCTGAAGTACCCTCGACATCCATATCATCGTCCTCTCCACTCTCGCTGGATGTCTCTGTCGTCTCGGAGGAGGAGGAAGAGCTGTCGTCCTCAGCAGGTCTGGAAGAAGACTCGGGAGGAGGAAGGAGTGGATCCTGAGGAACATGGTCTGAGACAACTACTCGGGTACGAAACCTCTGTAGCAAAGCCTCGTCATCAGGGCAGATATAGTCCGCCGGGTTAATATCAGGACAAGCCCCGTTCACGGTCCCAAGGGCCGTGTCCCAACCAGTCCTAAAAAACTCGGGAAAGACTGAATCATCCCTAATCCTCATAGATTGGGAAAACTCCTCCGAGTCCAGATAGTTGTCTATAGCCTTATCCTTATCCGCCCGAAGTACCACCAGCTCGGCGTTAGACTCTCCGAGTTCTTCCTCCTTGCGCTTGAGCTTCTTCTCCAGGGTAGCATACTTCTTCTGCTGCCTCTTGAGGGCATTATCGGCCTTATCAGAAGCCCGCTTCCATGATTCGTCTTGCCTCACAGCGCCTTGAAAGTAGGCGTTAGACTGAAACAAAACAATTAACAAAGTATAAGGCAAGAAAGTGCTACAAGAACGAGAAATAAGTTTAAAAAAGAGAAGGCATACCGAAGCCAGAGATTGGGCTCCCATGAGCTTAATCCTCTCAAGGTCAGGGGTGGCCACCACATCAGTAAAGTCCTTTGGAGTCACGCTATGGTAGGACCAATCCCAAGCATGCTTCGTGGAACCAACCACGGTATCCCCTCGGCGGAATCCCCAGAGAGGCTGAAAGGCGCCTGTAGCAGCAGCAGCAGGGGCAGCAGCAGTGATAGGAGCATTATGGCCCTCAGCTCCTTCAGTTGAAGCCTCCCCCATAGGCTCCTTGTGCTTTCTCAAGAAGATAGGCTCTGTCGCCTTTCCTCGGGTGTCTAGGCCTGCTAACCGAGCTTTCTTCATCCTAGCTGTTTCCTCGACCAAGGGGACATTGTCCTCGTTAATCTCCTTAGCAGCTGAAACAAAGCAAAAGACAAAATAAGTGATGTTAATAATGCATGAAATAAAGAAAAATTGAGAAGGGAAGAGAAATACCCTGTTGAGAAACAGAGGATAGTTCCACATGAATCAGGGAAAACTCTTCTAAAAGAGTCCAGCTGGTGGTGGTGCCATCATCTTGAGTGAGCCCATTGTAAATGATAGTTTCTTCAGGAGTTAAGTGAATGGATTTGAGGCTACCATCACTGACCTTCCCGAAGGAAGATCGAAAGAGCGTGCCCCAGTCGCCATTCTCCCAACGTAACCCAACGAAACTATTCCTCCAATTTGGATTATTATCAGGAATAGAGGCGCTATTAAAGATATGTTTGCTTTTGGGCCTTTGTTTGACATAAACCCAACCACAAATATTGGAAGAACTATTGTAACATTGAAAGACTTTCCTAAAAACGGCTACAGAAAGAGGAAAGCCCTCCCTAAGACAACAAACCATAAAACATAGAATATTCCTCCAGGCGTTTGGAGGAAGCTGACACGGGTTGATTTGTAAGTCAGCCAAAAGATGAGGGATAAAAGGATGGAAAGGGAACCTAAGCCCAGCATTAAAGGCGTCGGTGTAGATGAAGAGAGTATCGGGCCTCCAGTGGCAAGTACGGTCACCACCAGAGACTGGAACTAGTCTAAAGGGGGGAGGGACGTTATAACGAGCATTTAGTTTATTGAAATCTATGTTATGCCAAGTATTACAGTGATTAAAGGAGTCGAGATGTGCAGTGGAAGGATATTCATCCCCCCTAGTATTAATCATATCAATTAAAGACATATATGAAGAGCGGATCTCGATATCCTTACCTCGTTTTGAAGCCGAGGCTATCTTGGCCGCCCTCTCGGAACTCTTGTCAGCCATCTAGTAAAGACTGGAAAAGACTTGGGAGGAGGAAGGAGTGGATTTGAGAAAGGAGAAGATTAGGAAGTTTGAGATGAAGAGAAATGAAATGAGAGGTGTGAAGAAGCACACTCTCATCCCACCTATATATAGGAGAAATAAGTGGATAATGGGCCTTAAAAAGCCCATTTTGGCCCAAAGTAAGGAATATTCTGGAATGTTCTACAAGGAATTGAAAGAATTAAGGGAAACTTTCTAGAAAAATCCAGAAACATTTGGAAATTCCATAAAAACCTCGAAAATTCCAGAAGGTTCTAAAAATTTTTTTTTAGACCAGCCCCAGAATTATTGGGCCTGTGGGTACAAGAAGCCCAGATTCAGAAAAAGGCCCAGATTGGAAAGACATGAACTAGCCCAGGCCCAAAGAAGCCCAGTTAATTAAAGAATTAGGGCCCAAATGCAAAACCCAGATAAACCCAGATACATTCCTAATCCAAAGAGTTGAGGTCGAAATTCTGTTGACAAAGGCTAAAGAAAATGGTTATTTCGACCAGAATTTAAACCTATTCGACCAAGAATTATATAGAAATCCTGGTCGAATGGATCCTGCCTGAATTTCTATCGACCTGGGCAACCAAGGGAAGTTAATTCGGTCAAAACTAGGACTCCTGACCGAAAATCCTGATCCTCTTTTCTTAACTCTGAGAAGATTGTCGACCAGAAAGCAAGGCCAAATCCTGGTCGAATGGATCCTGCCCGAATTTCTATCGACCTGGGCAACCAAGGGAAGTTAATTCGGTCAAAACTAGGACTCCTGACCGAAAATCCTGACCGAAATTGAAATTTCCTACTCGAAAATTTTCTGCTCGAAAACTGTAAAAAAAAAAAAAAAAAAAAAAGGGGTGAAAATCCTGGCCGAAAATCGACCAGGATTCCTGATCGAATAGAACCTGCTCGAAATTCAGTCGACCAAGGCATACTGAAAGTTAATTCGACAGGATCCTGGCCGAATGGATTCCTGGTCGAAATCTGTATAAAAAAAAAAGAAAAATAAGGAAATTCCTTAAATAATTTCTGAAAAATGTTAATATTTTCAGAAAATTAAGGAATAAATCCAGAAAATTAAGGATAAATCCCAGAAAATTAGGGAAAAATCCAGAAAATTAGGGAAAATCCCAGAAAATTAGGGAAAAATCCCAGAAATTAGGGAAAAAATCCAGAAATTAAGGATAAATCCCAGAAAATTAGGGAAAAATCCCAGAAATTAGGGAAAAATCCAGAAAATTAGGGAAAAATCCCAGAAATTAGGGAAAAAATCCAGAAATTAAGGATAAATCCCAGAAAATTAGGGAAAAATCCAGAAATTAGGGAAAAATTCCAAAAAATTAGGGAAAAATCCCAGAAAATTAGGATAAATCCCAGAAATTAAGGGAAAAATCCAGAAATTAGGGAAAATCCCAGAAAATTAGGGAAAAATTCCTGGAAATTAAGATAATTTCTGAATAAAAGGAAGATTCATTGTAAATGTGTAGGTCGCTCCACACTTTACGCAAAAACGAAACCCTGAAAGGGAACGAATAACTTCTGCGAAACCTAATCAATGTTTCCCAAAAGTTGGGGGGCAAATGATAGGGATAAATAAGTCCTGATTTTATAATTAATGGGCTGATAGGCCCAATAATAAGATGTATAATATTCAGACCAGAAAGGTTAAGCCTGATGGACCAGATCAGGCTTGGTGGAATAAAAAAGGCCCAAAAGCCCTGATTATTAATTAATTTCGTAATTAATTAATAAGGGAAAAATCAGCTATTGAGAAGAGTCCCGATAAGGATATAAATCCTTATAGATTAGCCTCAAGGGGACCTAAAAGGATAAGGAATCAGCTTCCTACTTCCTAGGACTCCTAAGTCTATCCTAATTCAGAGGCTTGTCCACCAAGTCTCCTATACCAAGTCCAATTCAAGGACTCCCACATCTATATAAGGGGCCTCACCCCACAAATCAGAACTACGTTTTTTGACTTGATCCTTGGCAATCAGCAAGGTACGTAGGCATCTTGTTAAGGAAGATTGAGTCACGAAACACAAGAGCAGTCAAATCGAGCCTTGGAGCTCACGTTCCTTAGTATTAAATACAGCAATTATATATAGTAGTTTTAATCCATAACAGGATATTTTCACATACTTTAATCCATATTGATATTTTAATTTGAACCGAGCCATATTTCGCGGAATTCGGACGAGAAACCGAGTAGATTTGGCTGAAATAGAGTTTTCGGTGAAAACTCAAAGGGGTTAGTACACGGTTTTTTCTCCGATACTGAGTCGGGATGCATTATGGATATTTTCACATAATTTAATCCATATTGATATTTTAATTTGAACCGAGCCATATTTCGTGGAATTCGGACGAGAATCGGAGTAGATTTGGCTGAAATGGAGTTTTCGGTGAAAACTCAAAGGGGTTAGTACACGGTTTTTTCCGATACTGAGTCGGGATACATTATGGATATTTTCACATACTTTAATCCATATTGATATTTTAATTTGAACCGATCCATATTTCGCGGAATTCGGACGAGAAATCGAGTAGATTTGGCTGAAATAGAGTTTTCGGTGAAAACTCAAAGGGGTTAGTACACAGTTTTTTCTCCGATACCGATTCGGGATGAATTATGGATATTTTCACATATTTTAATCCATATTGATATTTTAATTTGAACCGAGCCATATTTCGCGGAATTCGGACGAGAAACTGAGTAGATTTGGCTGAAATAGAGTTTTCGGTGAAAACTCAAAGGGGTTAGTACACGGTTTTTTCTCCGATACTTTGTTGGCATGCATTATGGATATTTTCACATAATTTAATCCATATTTATATTTTAATTTGAACTGAGCCATATTTCACGGAATTCGGACGACAAACTGAGTAAATTTGGCTGAAAGGAAGTTTTCGGTAAAAACTCAAAGGGGTACACGGTTTTTTCTCCGATACTGAGTCGGGATGCATTTTGGTTATTTTCACATACATTAATCCATATTGATATTTTAATTTGAACCGGGCCATATTTCACGGAATTCGGACGAGAAACCGAGTAAATTTGGCTAAAATGGAGTTTTCGGTGAAAACTCAAAGGGGTTAGTACACGGTTTTTTCTCCGATACTGAGTCGGGATGTATTATGGATATTTTCACATACTTTAATCCATATTGATATTTTAATTTGAACCGAGCCTTATTTCGCGGAATTCGGACGAGAAACCGAGTAGATTTGGCTGAAATAGAGTTTTCGGTGAAAACTCAAAGGGGTTAGTACACGGTTTTTTCTCCGATACTGAGTCGGGATGCATTATGGATATTTTCACATACTTTAATCCATATTGATATTTTAATTTGAACCGAGCCATATTTCGCGGAATTAGGACGAGAAACGGAGTAGATTTGGCTGAAATGGAGTTTTCGGTGAAAACTCAAAGGGGTTAGTACACGGTTTTTTCTCTGATACTCAGTCGGGATGCATTATGGATATTTTCACATACTTTAATCCATATTGATATTTTAATTTGAACCGAGCCATATTTCGCGGAATTCGGACGAGAAACCGAGTAGATTTGGCTGAAATGGAGTTTTCGGTGAAAACTCAAAGGGGTTAGTACACGGTTTTTCTCCGATACTTTGTCGGGATGCATTATGGATATTTTCATATACTTTAATCCATATTGATATTTTAATTTGAACTGATCCATATTTCGCGGAATTCGGACGAGAAATCGAGTAGATTTGGCTGAAATAGAGTTTTCGGTGAAAACTCAAAGGGGTTAGTAAACGGTTTTTTCTCCGATACTTTGTTGGGATGCATTATGGATATTTTCACATAATTTAATCCATATTTATATTTTAATTTGAACTGAGCCATATTTCACGGAATTCGGACGAGAAACTGAGTAGATTTGGCTGAAAGGAAGTTTTCGGTGAAAACTCAAAGGGGTTAGTACACGGTTTTTTCTCCGATACTGAGTCGGGATGCATTTTGGATATTTTCACATACATTAATGCATATTGATATTTTAATTTGAACCGGGCCATATTTCACGGAATTCGGACGAGAAACCGAGTAAATTTGGCTGAAATGGAGTTTTCGGTGAAAACTCAAAGGGGTTAGTACACGGTTTTTTCTCCGATACTGAGTCGGGATGTATTATGGATATTTTCACATACTTTAATCCATATTGATATTTTAATTTGAACCGAGCCATATTTCGCGGAATTCGGACGAGAAACCGAGTAGATTTGGCTGAAATAGAGTTTTCGGTGAAAACTCAAAGGGGTTAGTACACGGTTTTTTCTCCGATACTGAGTCGGGATGCATTATGGATATTTTCATATAATTTAATCCATATTGATATTTTAATTTGAACCGATCCATATTTCACGGAATTCGGACGAGAAATCGAGTAGATTTGGCTGAAATAGAGTTTTCGGTGAAAACTCAAAGGGGTTAGTACACAGTTTTTTCTCCGATACCGACTCGGGATGCATTATGGATATTTTCACATATTTTAATCCATATTGATATTTTAATTTGAACCGAGCCATATTTCGCGGAATTCGGACGAGAAACCGAGTAGATTTGGCTGAAATGGAGTTTTCGGTGAAAACTCAAAGGGGTTAGTACACGGTTTTTCTCCGATACTTTGTCGGGATGCATTATGGATATTTTCACATAATTTAATCCATATTGATATTTTAATTTGAACCGATCCATATTTCGCGGAATTCGGACGAGAAATCGAGTAGATTTGGCTGAAATAGAGTTTTCGGTGAAAACTCAAAGGGGTTAGTACACAGTTTTTTCTCCGATACCGACTCGGGATGCATTATGGATATTTTCACATACTTTAATCCATATTGATATTTTAATTTGAACCGATCCATATTTCGCGGAATTCGGACGAGAAATCGAGTAGATTTGGCTGAAATAGAGTTTTCGGTGAAAACTCAAAGGGGTTAGTACACAGTTTTTTCTCCGATACCGACTCGGGATGCATTATGGATATTTTCACATACTTTAATCCATATTGATATTTTAATTTGAACCGAGCCATATTTCGCGGAATTCGGACGAGAAATTAAGTAGATTTGGCTGAAATAGAGTTTTCGGTAAAAACTCAAAGGGGTTAGTACACAGTTTTTTCTCCGATACCGACTCGGGATGCATTATGGATATTTTCACATATTTTAATCCATATTAATATTTTAATTTGAACCGAGCCATATTTCGCGGAATTCGGACGAGAAACCGAGTAGATTTGGCTGAAATAGAGTTTTCGGTGAAAACTCAAAGGGTTTAGTACACGGTTTTTTCTCCGATACTGAGTCGGGATGCATTATGGATATTTTCACATACTTTAATCCATATTGATATTTTAATTTGAACCGAGCCATATTTCGTGGAATTTTGACGAGAAACTGAGTAGATTTGGCTGAAATAGAGTTTTCGGTGAAAACTCAAAGGGTTAGTACACGGTTTTTTCTCCGATACTTTGTTGGGATGCATTATGGATATTTTCACATAATTTAATCCATATTTATATTTTAATTTGAACTGATCCATATTTCACGGAATTCGGACGAGAAACTGAGTAGATTTGGCTGAAAGGAAGTTTTCGGTGAAAACTCAAAGGGGTTAGTACACGGTTTTTTCTCCGATACTGAGTCGGGATGCATTTTGGATATTTTCACATACATTAATTCATATTGATATTTTAATTTGAACCGGGCCATATTTCACGGAATTCGGACGAGAAACCGAGTAAATTTGGCTGAAATGGAGTTTTCGGTGAAAACTCAAAGGGGTTAGTACACGGTTTTTCTCCGATACTGAGTTGGGATGTATTATGGATATTTTCACATACTTTAATCCATATTGATATTTTAATTTGAACCGAGCCATATTTCGCGGAATTCGGACGAGAAACCGAGTAGATTTGGCTGAAATAGAGTTTTCGGTGAAAACTCAAAGGGGTTAGTACACGGTTTTTTCTCCGATACTGAGTCGGGATGCATTATGGATATTTTCATATACTTTAATCCATATTGATATTTTAATTTGAACTGATCCATATTTCACGGAATTCGGACGAGAAATCGAGTAGATTTGGCTGAAATAGAGTTTTCGGTGAAAACTCAAAGGGGTTAGTACACAGTTTTTTCTCCGATACCGACTCGGGATGCATTATGGATATTTTCACATATTTAGTCCATACTGATATTTTAATTTGAACCGAGCCATATTTCGCGGAATTCGGACGAGAAACTGAGTAGATTTGGCTGAAATAGAGTTTTCGGTGAAAACTCAAAGGGGTTAGTACACGGTTTTTTCTCCGATACTTTGTTGGGATGCATTATGGATATTTTCACATAATTTAATCCATATTTATATTTTAATTTGAACTGAGCCATATTTCACGGAATTCGGACGTGAAACTGAGTAGATTTGGCTGAAAGGAAGTTTTCGGTGAAAACTCAAAGGGGTTAGTACACGGTTTTTTCTCCGATACTGAGTCGGGATGCATTTTGGATATTTTCACATACATTAATGCATATTGATATTTTAATTTGAACCGGGCCATATTTCACGGAATTCGGACGAGAAACCGAGTAAATTTGGCTGAAATGGAGTTTTCGGTGAAAACTCAAAGGGGTTAGTACACGGTTTTTTCTCCGATACTGAGTTGGGATGTATTATGGATATTTTCACATACTTTAATCCATATTGATATTTTAATTTGAACCGAGCCATATTTCGCGGAATTCGGACGAGAAACCGAGTAGATTTGGCTGAAATAGAGTTTTCGGTGAAAACTCAAAGGGGTTAGTACACGGTTTTTTCTCCGATACTGAGTCGGGATGCATTATGGATATTTTCATATACTTTAATCCATATTGATATTTTAATTTGAACTGATCCATATTTCACGGAATTCGGACGAGAAATCGAGTAGATTTGGCTGAAATAGAGTTTTCGGTGAAAACTCAAAGGGGTTAGTACACAGTTTTTTCTCCGATACCGACTCGGGATGCATTATGGATATTTTCACATATTTTAGTCCATACTGATATTTTAATTTGAACCGAGCCATATTTCGCGGAATTCGGACGAGAAACCGAGTAGATTTGGCTGAAATAGAGTTTTCGGTGAAAACTCAAAGGGTTTAGTACACGGTTTTTTCTCCGATACTGAGTCGGGATGCATTATGGATATTTTCACATACTTTAATCCATATTGATATTTTAATTTGAACCGAGCCATATTTCGCGGAATTTTGACGAGAAACTGAGTAGATTTGGCTGAAATAGAGTTTTCGGTGAAAACTCAAAGGGTTAGTACACAGTTTTTTCTCCGATACTTTGTTGGGATGCATTATGGATATTTTCACATAATTTAATCTATATTTATATTTTAATTTGAACTGATCCATATTTCACGGAATTCGGACGAGAAACTGAGTAGATTTGGCTGAAAGGAAGTTTTCGGTGAAAACTCAAAGGGGTTAGTACACGGTTTTTTCTCCGATACTGAGTCGGGATGCATTTTGGATATTTTCACATACATTAATTCATATTGATATTTTAATTTGAACCGGGCCATATTTCACGGAATTCGGACGAGAAACCGAGTAAATTTGGCTGAAATGGAGTTTTCGGTGAAAACTCAAAGGGGTTAGTACACGGTTTTTTCTCCGATACTGAGTTGGGATGTATTATGGATATTTTCACATACTTTAATCCATATTGATATTTTAATTTGAACCGAGCCATATTTCGCGGAATTCGGACGAGAAACCGAGTAGATTTGGCTGAAATAGAGTTTTCGGTGAAAACTCAAAGGGGTTAGTACACGGTTTTTTCTCCGATACTGAGTCGGGATGCATTATGGATATTTTCATATACTTTAATCCATATTGATATTTTAATTTGAACTGATCCATATTTCACGGAATTCGGACGAGAAATCGAGTAGATTTGGCTGAAATAGAGTTTTCGGTGAAAACTCAAAGGGGTTAGTACACAGTTTTTTCTCCGATACCGACTCGGGATGCATTATGGATATTTTCACATATTTTAGTCCATACTGATATTTTAATTTGAACCGAGCCATATTTCGCGGAATTCGGACGAGAAACTGAGTAGATTTGGCTGAAATAGAGTTTTCGGTGAAAACTCAAAGGGGTTAGTACACGGTTTTTTCTCCGATACTTTGTTGGGATGCATTATGGATATTTTCACATAATTTAATCCATATTTATATTTTAATTTGAACTGAGCCATATTTCACGGAATTCGGACGTGAAACTGAGTAGATTTGGCTGAAAGGAAGTTTTCGGTGAAAACTCAAAGGGGTTAGTACACGGTTTTTTCTCCGATACTGAGTCGGGATGCATTTTGGATATTTTCACATACATTAATGCATATTGATATTTTAATTTGAACCGGGCCATATTTCACGGAATTCGGACGAGAAACCGAGTAAATTTGGCTGAAATGGAGTTTTCGGTGAAAACTCAAAGGGGTTAGTACACGGTTTTTTCTCCGATACTGAGTTGGGATGTATTATGGATATTTTCACATACTTTAATCCATATTGATATTTTAATTTGAACCGAGCCATATTTCGCGGAATTCGGACGAGAAACCGAGTAGATTTGGCTGAAATAGAGTTTTCGGTGAAAACTCAAAGGGGTTAGTACACGGTTTTTTCTCCGATACTGAGTCGGGATGCATTATGGATATTTTCATATACTTTAATCCATATTGATATTTTAATTTGAACTGATCCATATTTCACGGAATTCGGATGAGAAATCGAGTAGATTTGGCTGAAATAGAGTTTTCGGTGAAAACTCAAAGGGGTTAGTACACAGTTTTTTCTCCGATACCGACTCGGGATGCATTATGGATATTTTCACATATTTTAGTCCATACTGATATTTTAATTTGAACCGAGCCATATTTCGCGGAATTCGGACGAGAAACTGAGTAGATTTGGCTGAAATAGAGTTTTCGGTGAAAACTCAAAGGGGTTAGTACACGGTTTTTTCTCCGATACTTTGTTGGGATGCATTATGGATATTTTCACATAATTTAATCCATATTTATATTTTAATTTGAACTGAGCCATATTTCACGGAATTCGGACGTGAAACTGAGTAGATTTGGCTGAAAGGAAGTTTTCGGTGAAAACTCAAAGGGGTTAGTACACGGTTTTTTCTCCGATACTGAGTCGGGATGCATTTTGGATATTTTCACATACATTAATGCATATTGATATTTTAATTTGAACCGGGCCATATTTCACGGAATTCGGACGAGAAACCGAGTAAATTTGGCTGAAATGGAGTTTTCGGTGAAAACTCAAAGGGGTTAGTACACGGTTTTTTCTCCGATACTGAGTTGGGATGTATTATGGATATTTTCACATACTTTAATCCATATTGATATTTTAATTTGAACCGAGCCATATTTCACGGAATTCGGACGAGAAACCGAGTAGATTTGGCTGAAATAGAGTTTTCGGTGAAAACTCAAAGGGGTTAGTACACGGTTTTTTCTCTGATACTGAGTCGGGATGCATTATGGATATTTTCATATACTTTAATCCATATTGATATTTTAATTTGAACTGATCCATATTTCACGGAATTCGGACGAGAAATCGAGTAGATTTGGCTGAAATAGAGTTTTCGGTGAAAACTCAAAGGGGTTAGTACACAGTTTTTTCTCCGATACCGACTCGGGATGCATTATGGATATTTTCACATATTTTAGTCCATACTGATATTTTAATTTGAACCGAGCCATATTTCGCGGAATTCGGACGAGAAACTGAGTAGATTTGGCTGAAATAGAGTTTTCGGTGAAAACTCAAAGGGGTTAGTACACGGTTTTTTCTCCGATACTTTGTTGGGATGCATTATGGATATTTTCACATAATTTAATCCATATTTATATTTTAATTTGAACCTGAGCCATATTTCACGGAATTCGGACGTGAAACTGAGTAGATTTGGCTGAAAGGAAGTTTTCGGTGAAAACTCAAAGGGGTTAGTACACGGTTTTTTCTCCGATACTGAGTCGGGATGCATTATGGATATTTTCACATACATTAATCCATATTGATATTTTAATTTGAACCGGGCCATATTTCACGGAATTCGGACGAGAAACCGAGTAAATTTGGCTGAAATGGAGTTTTCGGTGAAAACTCAAAGGGGTTAGTACACGGTTTTTTCTCCGATACTGAGTCGGGATGTATTATGGATATTTTCACATACTTTAATCCATATTGATATTTTAATTTGAACCGAGCCATATTCGCGGAATTCGGACGAGAAACCGAGTAGATTTGGCTGAAATAGAGTTTTCGGTGAAAACTCAAAGGGGTTAGTACACGGTTTTTTCTCCGATACTGATCGGGATGCATTATGGATATTTTCATATACTTTACTCCATATTGATATTTTTAATTTGAACTGATCCATATTTCACGGAATTCGGACGAGAAATCGAGTAGAGTTGGCTGAAATAGAGTTTTCGGTGAAAACTCAAAGGGTTATACACAGGTTTTTTCTCCGATACCGAGTCGGGATGCATTATGGATATTTCCACATATTTTAGTCCATACTGATTATTTAATTTGAACCGAGCCATATTTCGCGGAATTCGGACGAGAAACGGAGGTAAGATTTGGCTGAAATGGAGTTTTCGGTGAAAACTCAAAGGGGTTAGTACACGGTGTTTTCCTCCGATACTGATGTTGGGACGCATTTATGGATGATTTTTTCACATAATGTAATCCATATTGGATATTTTAAATTTGAACCTGAGCCATATTTCAGCGGATTTCGGACGAGAAACCGAGGTGAGAGTATTTGGCTGAATGGATGTTTCACCGAAAACTCCTTTCAGCCAATCTACTCGTTTCTTCCGAATTCCGCGAATATGGCTCGTTCAAATTAAAATATCAATATGGATTAATATGTGAAAATATCCATAATGCATCCCGACAGTATCGAGAAAAAACCGTGTACTAACCCCTTTGAGTTTTCACCGAAAACTCCATTTCAGCCAAATCTACTCTTTCTCGTCCGAATTCCGCGAAATATGGCTCGGTTCAAATTAAAATATCAATATGGATTAAAGTATGTGAAAATATCCATAATGCATCCCGACTCAGTATCGGAGAAAAAACCGTGTACTAACCCCTTTGAGTTTTCACCGAAAACTCCATTTCAGCCAAATCTACTCGTTTCTCGTCCGAATTCCGCGAAATATGGCTCGGTTCAAATTAAAATATCAATATGGATTAAAGTATGTGAAAATATCCATAATGCATCCCGACTCAGTATCGGAGAAAAACCGTGTACTAACCCCTTTGAGTTTTCACCGAAAACTCCATTTCAGCCAAATCTACTCGGTTTCTCGTCCGAATTCCGCGAAATATGGCTCGGTTCAAATTAAAATATCAATATGGATTAAAGTATGTGAAAATATCCATAATGCATCCCGACTCAGTATCGGAGAAAAAACCGTGTACTAACCCCTTTGAGTTTTCACCGAAAACTCCATTTCAGCCAAATCTACTCGTTTCTCGTCCGAATTCCGCGAAATATGGCTCGGTTCAAATTAAAATATCAATATGGATTAAATATGTGAAAATATCCATAATGCATCCCGACTCAGTATCGGAGAAAAACCGTGTACTAACCCCTTTGAGTTTTCACCGAAAACTCCATTTCAGCCAAATCTACTCGTTTCTCGTCCGAATTCCGCGAAATATGGCTCGGTTCAAATTAAAATATCAATATGGATTAAAGTATGTGAAAATATCCATAATGCATCCCGACAGTATCGGAGAAAAACCGTGTACTAACCCCTTTGAGTTTTCACCGAAAACTCCATTTCAGCCAAATCTACTCGTTTCTCGTCCGAATTCCGCGAAATATGGCTCGGTTCAAATTAAAATATCAATATGGATTAAATATGTGAAAATATCCATAATGCATCCCGACTCAGTATCGGAGAAAAAACCGTGTACTAACCCCTTTGAGTTTTCACCGAAAACTCTATTTCAGCCAAATCTACTCTTTCTCGTCCGAATTCCGCGAAATATGGCTCGGTTCAAATTAAAATATCAATATGGATTAAAGTATGTGAAAATATCCATAATGCATCCCGACTCAGTATCGGAGAAAAAACCGTGTACTAACCCCTTTGAGTTTTCACCGAAAACTCCATTTCAGCCAAATCTACTCGTTTCTCGTCCGAATTCCGCGAAATATGGCTCGGTTCAAATTAAAATATCAATATGGATTAAAGTATGTGAAAATATCCATAATGCATCCCGACTCAGTATCGGAGAAAAAACCGTGTACTAACCCCTTTGAGTTTTCACCGAAAACTCCATTTCAGCCAAATCTACTCGTTTCTCGTCCGAATTCCGCGAAATATGGCTCGGTTCAAATTAAAATATCAATATGGATTAAAGTATGTGAAAATATCCATAATGCATCCCGACTCAGTATCGGAGAAAAACCGTGTACTAACCCCTTTGAGTTTTCACCGAAAACTCTTTCAGCCAAATCTACTCGTTTCTCGTCCGAATTCCGCGAAATATGGCTCGGTTCAAATTAAAATATCAATATGGATTAAAGTATGTGAAAATATCCATAATGCATCCCGACAGTATCGGAGAAAAAACCGTGTACTAACCCCTTTGAGTTTTCACCGAAAACTCCATTTCAGCCAAATCTACTCGTTTCTCGTCCGAATTCCGCGAAATATGGCTCGGTTCAAATTAAAATATCAATATGGATTAAAGTATGTGAAAATATCCATAATGCATCCCGACTCAGTATCGGAGAAAAACCGTGTACTAACCCCTTTGAGTTTTCACCGAAAACTCCATTTCAGCCAAATCTACTCGTTTCTCGTCCGAATTCCGCGAAATATGGCTCGGTTCAAATTAAAATATCAATATGGATTAAAGTATGTGAAAATATCCATAATGCATCCCGACTCAGTATCGGAGAAAAAACCGTGTACTAACCCCTTTGAGTTTTCACCGAAAACTCCATTTCAGCCAAATCTACTCGTTTCTCGTCCGAATTCCGCGAAATATGGCTCGGTTCAAATTAAAATATCAATATGGATTAAAGTATGTGAAAATATCCATAATGCATCCCGACTCAGTATCGGAGAAAAAACCGTGTACTAACCCCTTTGAGTTTTCACCGAAAACTCCATTTCAGCCAAATCTACTCGTTTCTCGTCCGAATTCCGCGAAATATGGCTCGGTTCAAATTAAAATATCAATATGGATTAAAGTATGTGAAAATATCCATAATGCATCCCGACTCAGTATCGGAGAAAAAACCGTGTACTAACCCCTTTGAGTTTTCACCGAAAACTCCATTTCAGCCAAATCTACTCGTTTCTCGTCCGAATTCCGCGAAATATGGCTCGGTTCAAATTAAAATATCAATATGGATTAAAGTATGTGAAAATATCCATAATGCATCCCGACAGTATCGGAGAAAAAACCGTGTACTAACCCCTTTGAGTTTTCACCGAAAACTCCATTTCAGCCAAATCTACTCGTTTCTCGTCCGAATTCCGCGAAATATGGCTCGGTTCAAATTAAAATATCAATATGGATTAAAGTATGTGAAAATATCCATAATGCATCCCGACTCAGTATCGGAGAAAAAACCGTGTACTAACCCCTTTGAGTTTTCACCGAAAACTCTATTTCAGCCAAATCTACTCGTTTCTCGTCCGAATTCCGCGAAATATGGCTCGGTTCAAATTAAAATATCAATATGGATTAATATGTGAAAATATCCATAATGCATCCCGACTCAGTATCGGAGAAAAAACCGTGTACTAACCCCTTTGAGTTTTCACCGAAAACTCTATTTCAGCCAAATCTACTCGTTTTCTCGTCCGAATTCCGCGAAATATGGCTCGGTTCAAATTAAAATATCAATATGGATTAAAGTATGTGAAAATATCCATAATGCATCCCGACTCAGTATCGGAGAAAAAACCGTGTACTAACCCCTTTGAGTTTTCACCGAAAACTCCATTTCAGCCAAATCTACTCGTTTCTCGTCCGAATTCCGCGAAATATGGCTCGGTTCAAATTAAAATATCAATATGGATTAAAGTATGTGAAAATATCCATAATGCATCCCGACTCAGTATCGGAGAAAAAACCGTGTACTAACCCCTTTGAGTTTTCACCGAAAACTCCATTTCAGCCAAATCTACTCGTTTCTCGTCCGAATTCCGCGAAATATGGCTCGGTTCAAATTAAAATATCAATATGGATTAAAGTATGAAAATATCCATAATGCATCCCGACTCAGTATCGGAGAAAAAACCGTGTACTAACCCCTTTGAGTTTTCACCGAAAACTCCATTTCAGCCAAATCTACTCGTTTCTCGTCCGAATTCCGCGAAATATGGCTCGGTTCAAATTAAAATATCAATATGGATTAAAGTATGTGAAAATATCCATAATGCATCCCGACTCAGTATCGGAGAAAAACCGTGTACTAACCCCTTTGAGTTTTCACCGAAAACTCCATTTCAGCCAAATCTACTCGTTTCTCGTCCGAATTCCGCGAAATATGGCTCGGTTCAAATTAAAATATCAATATGGATTAAAGTATGTGAAAATATCCATAATGCATCCCGACTCAGTATCGGAGAAAAAACCGTGTACTAACCCCTTTGAGTTTTCACCACAAACTCTATTTCAGCCAAATCTACTCGTTTCTCGTCCGAATTCCGCGAAATATGGCTCGGTTCAAATTAAAATATCAATATGGATTAAAGTATGTGAAAATATCCATAATGCATCCCGACTCAGTATCGGAGAAAAAACCGTGTACTAACCCCTTTGAGTTTTCACCGAAAACTCCATTTCAGCCAAATCTACTCGTTTCTCGTCCGAATTCCGCGAAATATGGCTCGGTTCAAATTAAAATATCAATATGGATTAAAGTATGTGAAAATATCCATAATGCATCCCGACTCAGTATCGGAGAAAAAACCGTGTACTAACCCCTTTGAGTTTTCACCGAAAACTCCATTTCAGCCAAATCTACTCGTTTCTCGTCCGAATTCCGCGAAATATGGCTCGGTTCAAATTAAAATATCAATATGGATTAAAGTATGTGAAAATATCCATAATGCATCCCGACTCAGTATCGGAGAAAAAACCGTGTACTAACCCCTTTGAGTTTTCACCGAAAACTCCATTTCAGCCAAATCTACTCGTTTCTCGTCCGAATTCCGCGAAATATGGCTCGGTTCAAATTAAAATATCAATATGGATTAAAGTATGTGAAAATATCCATAATGCATCCCGACTCAGTATCGGAGAAAAAACCGTGTACTAACCCCTTTGAGTTTTCACCGAAAACTCTATTTCAGCCAAATCTACTCGTTTCTCGTCCGAATTCCGCGAAATATGGCTCGGTTCAAATTAAAATATCAATATGGATTAAAGTATGTGAAAATATCCATAATGCATCCCGACTCAGTATCGGAGAAAAAACCGTGTACTAACCCCTTTGAGTTTTCACCGAAAACTCCATTTCAGCCAAATCTACTCGTTTCTCGTCCGAATTCCGCGAAATATGGCTCGGTTCAAATTAAAATATCAATATGGATTAAAGTATGTGAAAATATCCATAATGCATCCCGACTCAGTATCGGAGAAAAAACCGTGTACTAACCCCTTTGAGTTTTCACCGAAAACTCCATTTCAGCCAAATCTACTTTTTCTCGTCCGAATTCCGCGAAATATGGCTCGGTTCAAATTAAAATATCAATGGATTAAAGTATGTGAAAATATCCATAATGCATCCCGACTCAGTATCGGAGAAAAAACCGTGTACTAACCCCTTTGAGTTTTCACCGAAAACTCCATTTCAGCCAAATCTACTCGTTTCTCGTCCGAATTCCGCGAAATATGGCTCGGTTCAAATTAAAATATCAATATGGATTAAAGTATGTGAAAATATCCATAATGCATCCCGACTCAGTATCGGAGAAAAAACCGTGTACTAACCCCTTTGAGTTTTCACCGAAAACTCTTTCAGCCAAATCTACTCGTTTCTCGTCCGAATTCCGCGAAATATGGCTCGGTTCAAATTAAAATATCAATATGGATTAAAGTATGTGAAAATATCCATAATGCATCCCGACATCGGAGAAAAAACCGTGTACTAACCCCTTTGAGTTTTCACCGAAAACTCCATTTCAGCCAAATCTACTCGTTTCTCGTCCGAATTCCGCGAAATATGGCTCGGTTCAAATTAAAATATCAATATGGATTAAAGTATGTGAAAATATCCATAATGCATCCCGACTCAGTATCGGAGAAAAAACCGTGTACTAACCCCTTTGAGTTTTCACCGAAAACTCTATTTCAGCCAAATCTACTCGTTTCTCGTCCGAATTCCGCGAAATATGGCTCGGTTCAAATTAAAATCAATATGGATTAAAGTATGTGAAAATATCCATAATGCATCCCGACTCAGTATCGGAGAAAAACCGTGTACTAACCCCTTTGAGTTTTCACCGAAAACTCCATTTCAGCCAAATCTACTCGTTTCTCGTCCGAATTCCGCGAAATATGGCTCGGTTCAAATTAAAATATCAATATGGATTAAAGTATGTGAAAATATCCATAATGCATCCCGACTCAGTATCGGAGAAAAAACCGTGTACTAACCCCTTTGAGTTTTCACCGAAAACTCCATTTCAGCCAAATCTACTCGTTTCTCGTCCGAATTCCGCGAAATATGGCTCGGTTCAAATTAAAATATCAATATGGATTAAAGTATGTGAAAATCCATAATGCATCCCGACTCATATCGGAGAAAAAACCGTGTACTAACCCCTTTGAGTTTTCACCGAAAACTCCATTTCAGCCAAATCTACTCTTTCTCGTCCGAATTCCGAAATATGGCTCGGTTCAAATTAAAATATCAATATGGATTAAAGTATGTGAAAATATCCATAATGCATCCCGACAGTATCGGAGAAAAAACCGTGTACTAACCCCTTTGAGTTTTCACCGAAAACTCTATTTCAGCCAAATCTACTCGTTTCTCGTCCGAATTCCGCGAAATATGGCTCGGTTCAAATTAAAATATCAATATGGATTAAAGTATGTGAAAATATCCATAATGCATCCCGACTCAGTATCGGAGAAAAAACCGTGTACTAACCCCTTTGAGTTTTCACCGAAAACTCCATTTCAGCCAAATCTACTCGGTTTCTCGTCCGAATTCCGCGAAATATGGCTCGGTTCAAATTAAAATATCAATATGGATTAAAGTATGTGAAAATATCCATAATGCATCCCGACTCAGTATCGGAGAAAAAACCGTGTACTAACCCCTTTGAGTTTTCACCGAAAACTCCATTTCAGCCAAATCTACTCGTTTCTCGTCCGAATTCCGCGAAATATGGCTCGGTTCAAATTAAAATATCAATATGGATTAAAGTATGTGAAAATATCCATAATGCATCCCGACTCAGTATCGGAGAAAAAACCGTGTACTAACCCCTTTGAGTTTTCACCGAAAACTCTATTTCAGCCAAATCTACTCGTTTCTCGTCCGAATTCCGCGAAATATGGCTCGGTTCAAATTAAAATATCAATATGGATTAAAGTATGTGAAAATATCCATAATGCATCCCGACTCAGTATCGGAGAAAAACCGTGTACTAACCCCTTTGAGTTTTCACCGAAAACTCCATTTCAGCCAAATCTACTCGTTTCTCGTCCGAATTCCGCGAAATATGGCTCGGTTCAAATTAAAATCAATATGGATTAAAGTATGTGAAAATATCCATAATGCATCCCGACTCAGTATCGGAGAAAAACCGTGTACTAACCCCTTTGAGTTTTCACCGAAAACTTCCTTTCAGCCAAATTACTCAGTTTGTCCGTCCGAATTCCGTGAAATATGGCTCAGTTCAAATTAAAATATAAATATGGATTAAATTATGTGAAAATATCCTAATGCCTGCCAACCAAGTATCGGAGAAAAAACCGTGTACTAACCCCTTTGAGTTTTCACCGAAAACTCTATTTCAGCCAAATCTACTCAGTTTCTCGTCCGAATTCCGCGAAATATGGCTCGGTTCAAATTAAAATATCAATATGATTAAAATATGTGAAAATATCCATAATTCATCCCGAATCGGTATCGGAGAAAAAACTGTGTACTAACCCCTTTGAGTTTTCACCGAAAACTCTATTTCAGCCAAATCTACTCGATTTCTCGTCCGAATTCCGCGAAATATGGATCGGTTCAAATTAAAATATCAATATGGAATTAAAGTATGTGAAAATATCCATAATGTATCCCGACTCAGTATCGGAAAAAACCGTGTACTAACCCCTTTGAGTTTTCACCGAAAACTCCATTTCAGCCAAATCTACTCCGATTCTCGTCCGAATTCCACGAAATATGGCTCGGTTCAAATTAAAATATCAATATGGATTAAATTATGTGAAAATATCCATAATGCATCCCGACTCAGTATCGGAGAAAAAAACCGTGTACTACCCCTTTGAGTTTTCACCGAAAACTGCCATTTCAGCCAAATCTACTCGGTTTCTCGTCCGAATTCCGCGAAATATGGCTCGGTTCAAATTAAAATATCAATATGGATTAAAGTATGTGAAAATATCCTGTTATGGATTAAAAACTACTATATATAATTGCTGTATTTAATACTAAGGAACGTGAGCTCCAAGGCTCGATTTGACTGCTCTTGTGTTTCGTGACTCAATCTTCCTTAACAAGATGCCTACGTACCTTGCTGATTGCCAAGGATCAAGTCAAAAAACGTAGTTCTGATTTGTGGGGTGAGGCCCCTTATATAGATGTGGGAGTCCTTGAATTGGACTGGTAGGAGACTTGGTGGACAAGCCTCTGAATTAGGATAGACTTAGGAGTCCTAGGAAGTAGGAAGCTGATTCCTTATCCTTTTAGGTCCCCTTGAGGCTAATCTATAGGATTTATATCCTTATCGGGACTCTTCTCAATAGCTGATTTTTCCCTTATTAATTAATTACGAAATTAATTAATAATCAGGGCTTTTGGGCCTTTTTTATTCCACCAAGCCTGATCTGGTCCATCAGGCTTAACCTTTCTGGTCTGAATATTATACATCTTATTATTGGGCCTATCAGCCCTTAATTATAAATCAGGACTTATTTATCCTATCATTTGCCCCCCAACTTTTGGGAAACATTGATTAGGTTTCGCAGAAGTTATTCGTTCCCTTTCAGGGTTCGTTTTTGCGTAAAGTGTGGAGCCCTACACTTACAATGAATCTTCCTTTATTCAGAAATTATCTAATTTCCAGGAATTTTTCCCTATTTCTGGGATTTTCCCTAATTTCTGGATTTTTCCCTTAATTTCTGGGATTTATCCTAATTTTCTGGGATTTTTCCCTAATTTTTTGGAATTTTTCCCTAATTTCTGGATTTTTCCTAATTTTCTGGGATTTATCCTTAATTTCTGGATTTTTCCCTAATTTCTGGGATTTTTCCCTAATTTTCTGGATTTTCCCTAATTTCTGGATTTTTCCCTAATTTTCTGGGATTTATCCTTAATTTCTGGATTTTTTCCCTAATTTCTGGGATTTTCCCCTAATTTTCTGGGATTTTCCCTAATTTTCTGGATTTTTCCCTAATTTTCTGGGATTTATCCTTAATTTTCTGGATTATTCCTTAATTTTCTGAAAATATTAACATTTTCAGAATTATTTAAGGAATTCCTTATTTTCTTTTTTTTTATACAGATTTCGACCAGGAATCCTTCGGCCAGGATCCTTCGAATTACTTTCAGTAGCCTTGGTCGACTGAATTTCGAGCAGGTTCTATTCGATCAGGAATCCTGGTCGATTTTCGGCCAGGATTTTCACCCCTTTTTTTTTTTTTTTTTTTTTACAGTTTTCGAGCAGAAAATTTCGAGTAGGAAATTTCAATTTCGGTCAGGATTTTCGGTCGAGTCCTAGTTTTGACCGAATTAACTTCCCTGGTTGCCCAGGTCGATAGAAATTCGGCAGGATCCATTCGACCAGGATTTGGCCTTGCTTTCTGGTCGACAATCTTCTCAGAGTTAAGAAAGAGGATCAGGATTTTCGGTCAGGAGTCCTAGTTTTGACCGAATTAACTTCCCTTGGTGCCCAGGTCGATAGAAATTCAGGCAGGATCCATTCGACCAGGATTTCTATATAATTCTTGGTCGAATAGGTTTAAATTCTGGTCGAAATAACCATTTTCTTTAGCCTTTGTCAACAGAATTTCGACCTCAACTCTTTGGATTAGGAAGTATCTGGGTTTATCTGGGTTTTGCATTTGGGCCCTAATTCTTAATTAACTGGGCTTCTTTGGGCCTGGGCTAGTTCATGTCTTTCCAATCTGGGCCTTTTTCTGAATCTGGGCTTCTTGTACCCACAGGCCCAATCTGGGGCTGGTCTAAAAAAAATTTTTAGAACCTTCTGGAATTTTCGAGGTTTTTATGGAATTTCCAAATGTTTCTGGATTTTTCTAGAAAGTTTCCCTTAATTCTTTCAATTCCTTGTAGAACATTCCAGAATATTCCTTACTTTGGGCCAAAATGGGCTTTTTAAGGCCCATTATCCACTTATTTCTCCTATATATAGGTGGGATGAGAGTGTGCTTCTTCACACCTCTCATTTCATTTCTCTTCATCTCAAACTTCCTAATCTTCTCCTTTCTCAAATCCACTCCTTCCTCCTCCCAGTCTTTTCCAGTCTTTACTAGATGGCTGACAAGAGTTCCGAGAGGGCGGCCAAGATAGCCTCGGCTTCAAAACGAGGTAGGATATCGAGATCCGCTCTTCATATATGTCTTTAATTGATATGATAATACTAGGGGGGAATATCCTTCCACTGCACATCTCGACTCCTTTAATCACTGTAATACTTGGCATAACTAGATTTCAATAAACTAAATGCTCGTTATAACGTCCCTCCCCCCTTTAGACTAGTTCCAGTCTCTGGTGGTGACCGTACTTGCCACTGGAGGCCCGATACTCTCTTCATCTACACCGACGCCTTTAATGCTGGGCTTAGGTTCCCTTTCCATCCTTTTATCCCTCATCTTTGGCTGACTTACAATCAACCCGTGTCAGCTTCCTCCAAACGCCTGGAGGAATTCTATGTTTTATGGTTTGTGTCTTAGGGGGCTTTCCTCTTTCTGTAGCCGTTTTTAGGAAAGTCTTCAATGTTACAATAGTTCTTCCAATATTTGTGGTTGGGTTTATGTCAAACAAAGGCCCAAAAGCAAACCTATCTTTAATAGCGCCTCTATTCCTGATAATAATCCAAATTGGAGGAATAGTTTCGTTGGGTTACGTTGGGGAATGGCGACTGGGCACGCTCTTTCGATCTTCCTTCGGGAAGGTCAGTGATGGTAGCCTCAAATCCATTCACTTAACTCCTGAAGAAACTATCATTTACAATGGGCTCACTCAAGATGATGGCCACCACCACCAGCTGGACTCTTTTAGAAGAGTTTTCCCTGATTCATGTGGAACTATCCTCTGTTTCTCACAGGGTATTTCCTTCCCTTCTCAATTTTTCTTATTTCATGCATTATCATCACTTATTTGTCTTTGCTTTGTTTCAGCTGCTAAGGAGATTAACGAGGACAATGTCCCCTTGGTCGAGGAAACAGCTAGGATGAAGAAAGCTCGGTTAGCAGGCCAGACACCCGAGGAAAGGCGACGAGCCTATTTCTTGAGAAAGCACAAGGAGCCTATGGGGGAGGCTTCAACTGAAGGAGCTGAGGGCCATAATGCTCCTATCTGCTGCTGCTGCCCTGCTGCTGCTGTACAGGCGCCTTTCAGCCTCTCTGGGATTCCGCCGAGGGGTACCGTGGTTGGTTCCACGAAGCATGCTTGGGATTGGTCCTACCATAGCGTGACTCCAAAGGACTTTACTGATGTGGTGGCCACCCCTGACCTTGAGAGGATTAAGCTTCATGGGAGCCCAATCTGGCTTCGTATGCCTTCTCTTTTTAAACTTATTTCTCGTTCTTGTAGCACTTTCTTGCCTTATACTTTGTTAATTGTTTTGTTTCAGTCTAACGCCTACTTTCAAGGCGCTGTGAGGCAAGACGAATCATGGAGCGGGCTTCTGATAAGGCGATAATGCCCTCAAGAGGCAGCAGAAGAAGTATGCTACCCTGGAGAAGAAGCTCAAGCGCAAGGAGGAAAACTCGGAGAGTCTAACGCCGAGCTGGTGGTACTTCGGGCGGATAAGGATAAGGCTATATACAACTATCTGGACTCGAGGAGTTTTCCCATCTATGAGGATTAGGGATGATTCAGTCTTTCCCGAGTTTTTAGGACTGGTTGGACACGGCCCTTGGGACCGTGAACGGGGCTTGTCCTGATATTAACCGGCGGACTATATCTGCCCTGATGACGAGGCTTTGCTACAGAGGTTTCGTACCCGAGTAGTTGTCTCAGACCATGTTCCTCAGGATCCACTCCTTCCTCCTCCCGAGTCTTCTTCCAGACCGCTGAGGACGACAGCTCTTCCTCCTCCTCCAGACGACAGAGACATCCAGCGAGAGTGGAGAGGACATGATATGGATGTCGAGGGTCTTCAGCTCCTTAGAGCTTTTTCAGCCTGCGTGGCTTTTTTATTTCGAGACTTTATTTATCAACTTTTGTAACATCTATCAGATCTATTTCATTTATCACCTTTTATGCTTGCATCCATGCATTTGATTTTTATTTGTTAGGCCACAAACATACTTTGAAGAACTTATGAATTTCATAAAATTGTCTGGGATTCGTCCCTTACACAAGTCTTAATAAATTTCGTAATAAAACTAAAACATATAAATCCTAAGCAAGCAAAGCTTCAAGGTGCTTTCAACCTACTCGCCATCCTGACGAGTGAGAATCGTACTTCGATCAT